>NW_012267238.1:1372428-1405073 GCF_000151885.1 Dipodomys ordii | reverse complement strand
CAGCGCCCAGGCCCAAAGTTCAAGCCCCACGACTGACCAAAAAAAAAAAGTAATAATAATAATATAGCTTGGTCACTGACCCTGGAAACTGTTTAGTTGGAAGAAATTGACATATACTCAAGTGATATTTGCATGATAGTTGATGTTAAAGAGACCAGAGTGATGCTTTTAAAACAAAAATCAGTTTTTGTTATTTGTCTGCACAAAATTCCTGTTTGGCTTACCAGCCCATGCAGAACTCTTTTAATTGAGATATAATTTACTTATCATAAGATTGAACCTTGTACAATTCATTGTTGCTTAATATCCCCGTAAAGCTTTGAAGCCATTACCATTGTCTAATTGTAGAATATTTTCATGATCTTAATAATGAAACCCTGTACTCATTTGTATGCCTTGTTTTACTTTTTGCTTCTCTTTCCCTCAGTTTCTGACAAAAATCTATCTCTAGATTTTTCCCTATTGTGGACATTACATATGAATACATCATATGTGGCCTTTGTCTCTCGCTTCTTTTTCTTTCTTTTTGTCAGTTGTGGGGCCTGAACTCTGGGCCTGGTCACTGTCCCTCAGCTCTTCAGCTCAAGGCTAGCGCTCTACCACTTGAGCCACAGTGCCACTTCCAGCTTTTTCTGCTTATGTGGTGCTGAGGAGTGAACCCAGGGCCTCATGCATGCAAGGCAAGCGCTCTACCACTGAGCCACCTTCCCAGCCCTCTGGCTTCTTTTTCTAAGGCTTACCTACTTAGTTTTTGTCTACTTACTGTATTTTACTTATTCTTTCCAGAGCTCATACAATGCTCTGTAAAGCTCTACAAAACTGAATACTTCTACCTTATGTGCTGCTACTTCCTGCTCACTCACTCTGCTTCAGCTCTCCTAATTTTCTTTTCTTTTTTTTTCTTTTTTTGCCAATCCTGGGGCTTGAACTCAGGGCCTTGGGCACTGTCCTCCAAGCTTCAGTTGCTCAAAGCTAGCACTCTACCACTTGACCCACATTCCCAGCTCCTTCTATTTTTCTTGTATGTTCCTCATATATGTCAAGCATTCTCTTGCCTCAGGATTTTTGTTTTTTCACTCTGCCTTAAGTGTAAAATGCTCTTTTCCCCAGGAAGCCATGTATCTTTCTAATCACTTCAATTCTTTACTCATGTGAAATGGTCTAGTTGGGGTCTTTCTTAACAATTCCATTTAAAAATGACACCTCCTTACTTCCCATTACATTGTCTTTTTCTGTCTTTTCTCCCTTCTGTATATCACACTGACACAATTGAAGCTGAATTTTAACAATAGGTATTGAAAACATATAAAATAAATGTGAAAAGTAATAGGGAGATAAAACTGTTTAAGAATTTAGGATGATAGGAGTTGAAACCTTAGATTGGGAAAGTCATAATCAAAATGAAACAAAGATGTATTCAACATTATAAAACATTTATTAAATGCTAGATATGGTGATAGTTACTTTTTAAAAGGATTAATTATATAACCCCTGCCTGAAGCTCATTACCTAATGTACTTTAATGGGGAAAATCACCTGAAGTGCTTTTTCAAAATCCCCATGGATCCTATCTTAATAAGGGCTTGTCAGAATTATCAGTGAAGCCAGGCTCAAACCTGTAATCCTAGTTACTCAGGAAGCTGACGTCTGAGGATCACAGTTCTAAGCCAGCCTAGGCAGAAAAGTCTGTGAGAGACTTATCTCCAATTAACAAAAAGCTGGAAGCGAAGCTGGGGCTCAAGTGGTAGAGCACTAGCTTTGTACACAAAAGCTCAGCAATAGCACTTAGGCTGAGTTCAAGCCCCTAGGCTGAGGAGGACCAAGAAACCACCAACAAACAAAACAAATAGAGAATTACCAGTGAAGGTGAGGTGGTATTTTAGAAGAGCTTTCTGCAGTGATGGAGATATTTTGTCTTATGGCTTTGGGGCACTTGACAATGATTTTACAGTTGTACTTATTTTTTCCTTTCGACTTTTAAACTTTTCCTTTAGAGGGGCTTGCACTTGCTAGGCAGGTGCTCTAGCACTGAGTCGTACCCCCAGTCCTAAAATTTTATTTTTTATTAAATAGTTATATGTTGCTAATGGCTACAGCACATATTTACTTGAATATGAAGATATATAACGAAGAAATTAATCATATCACAATATGCTATAGGTTTGTTAATAGAACTATATGTTATAAAACAATTATCCTGCCGGGCGCTGGTGGCTCACGCCTGTAATCCTAGCTACTCAGGAGGCTGAGATCTGAGGATCACAGTTCAAAGCCAGCCCGGGCAGGAAAGACTGTGAGACTCCTATCTCCAATAAACCACCAGAAAACTGGAAGTGGGCTGTAGCTCAAGTGGTACAGCGCTCACCTTGAGCTGAAGAGCTGAAGGACAGTGCCCAGGGAGTTCAAGCCCCACGACCGACAAAAAAAAAAATAAACAATTGTCCCTTCACCTTACCTGTATCTTACAACTCATGTCACTGCATATTGAAGAGAGTTAGAAATATACTGATGAATTGTAAAGACAGAAGTTAGAGAGACACATTACAAATTTTCATGTCCGAGAGTTAGAGGTTTGCAATAGTGTCATTGACATAGAGAGAAGAAATTAAAATTGTGTGATCCTAGCCCCCTTTTATTTTCTTTCTAGGTCGCAGTGTGTAACTTGGCTTCCTTGGCCCTGAATATGTATGTCACATCAGAACACACGTATGATTTTAAGAAGTTGGCTGAAGTCACTAAAGTCGTCGTTCGTAATTTGAATAAAATTATTGACATAAACTACTACCCTATTCCAGAGGTATGAATAGATTTCTGTCTTTATCAATAATTATTGAGGGATTTCAAAGTCTGAAATTCATGAATTAAATGGTTGTTATTAGAATGTAGTGAGAAAACTGAAACAGAGGGATTTTATAGCCAGGTATGGTGGTGCATATCTGTAGTTTCAGAACTTAGGAAGCTAAAGTAGGAGGATCCCGAGTTTCCAGGACAGCCCGGTTTATCAGGTAATACTGTCCTAGGAAAAACAAACAGGTATTATGTTATCAATGTTGAATGTTATTTTTTGTTTTCAGTGATGTTTTTTCTTTTTTTTCCAAATCTTTTGGCACTAAGGCAAGCTTATCAAATAAACGCCATCGCCCCATTGGAATTGGGGTTCAAGGTCTAGCAGATGCCTTTATCCTGATGAGATACCCTTTTGAGAGTCCAGAAGCTCAGTTATTAAATAAGCAAATCTTTGAAACTATTTATTATGGGGCCCTGGAAGCCAGTTGTGACCTAGCCAAGGAGTATGGCCCGTATGAAACCTATGAAGGCTCTCCAGTAAGCAAAGGAGTAAGTACATGAATGAAATTTCTTTTCTGTGAGCACCTATATACTGGGCCATATGACCCAATTCTCAGGAGAAGACCACATCTTAATCCCTGGAATCTGTGAACATCATCTTTATGTGTTCATGAAGGAGTCTTTGTAATTTCAATGAAGGATCTTAAAGAGATCATCCTGGATTATTCAAGTGGGCCTTAAATCTTATGACAGTTGTCTTATTAGAGGGACTGAGGAAAAGGGAAAGCAAAAGGATCATGATGGCAGAGATTGGAGTGATACAGATATAAGGCTCAGAATGCTATTAATGGCAATTAAAAGAAACAAGGACTAGAATCTCTGGAGAGAACATGCCATCCCAATATGTAGATTTTGAGCTGTGACTTCCAGAAACATGAGAATACATTTTTTTGTTATTTTAACTACCAACGTATTGTGTCATACTAGCCATAGGAAACTTCAGTACCTTTCTCCTATGGAGTGAATAGGATACTCAATTTTAATCTCTTGAATTAATTAGTCATTGCTAAAATAACTGGTGAGGGATGCTACTTTCTATTACTAAATTTAGTGGATTAAAATAATATACATTTATGCCAGGTGCAAACTTACCATTGTAATCCTAGCTATTAAGAGCTAAGATCTGAAGATTGAGGTTCAAAGCCCAGCCTGGGCAGAAAAGTCTGTAAGACTCTTATCTACTATTAACCACCAAAAAGCTGGAAGTAAAGGTGTGGCTCAAGTGGTGGGGCACCAGCCTTGTGCATAAAAGCTTAAGGGACAGAAAGTGCTAGGATTACAGGCATTAAGCCACCAGTGCTGGGTACTTCTGAGGAATTTTATCTGACCAAGTTAGTTCTTCTCTTTTTGTTTGAGTCAAAATTAACTGATTGTAACCTTAATTGCATGTTTACCTTTACCACAATCATGGGCATGGCGTGCATTGCGTTCCCAGGTCCTATCCACATTCTCCTAGTCTGTGGCCTGTCTACCAGGGACTAGCAATTTTGGGAGCTGTCTTAAAATTCTGCTGTTGCACTGCCTTTTTTAAAAATCAGTAGTATGATTCTCTTTAGTTTTGACATTTCTGCTGATATTTAGGAATTTTCATGTGTCATTGTTTGAAATAAGGTGTTTTTACCTAAGTAAACAATCAAAATAATGACCTGAAGTAAACAAGGTTGGAATATGTTTTTATTATAAAAAAAGAATATCTCAGCAACATAGTTTCATGAGTGTTAAGATTTCCTGGTTTATAGGCATCAAATGAATAAGAAGACTCAAGGGGCTATAGGAGAGAGACCTTAACAAATTTTCTTAGACCACTTCTGCCTGCATGTTAGCGTATCATGTTAGCTGGATCATGTGATTGCTTTATATAGGTTAACTAAAAGACAGCATTTGTTGGGATGTGGGAACATGGCATGTTTTTTTTTTTGTCATAGTTTTAAATTGCTATAGAATGACATCATTTTGGGCTCTTTATCTCTTAGATTCTTCAGTATGATATGTGGAATGTTACTCCTACAGACCTATGGGACTGGAAACTTCTCAAGGAGAAGATTGCAAAGTAAGTAAAGTTAGAATTAAGTTAGGAGGACATGGATTTTCTTGGCTCTTAAGAAGTAAAATATATTATTGTAAATTCTGAAATTTATATTTTCTCTCTCTTTTTTTTTTCTGGCTCTGGCCTTGAACTTAGGTCCTAGGTACTATCCGTGAGCTTTTTCAGCTCAAAGTTAGCTCTCTACAATTTGAGTTACTGCTCTACTTCCCATTTTTTTGGTGATGAATTGGAGATAAGTCTCACAGACTTTCCTACCTGGGCTGGCTCTGAACCATGATCCTCAGATCTCAACTTCTTGAGTAGCTACCAGCTTATTTTCTCCTGTTTTAAAGTTATTTATTTTAGAGCTGATTTTGGAACAATACTTACTAAGAAAATACAGAATAGCCTGCAAATGAAAGCATTTCAAAACGTGACTTGTTGATCTTATTTTAGGGGCTCAACACCTTAATTTTTCCAAATATTCCTGCTTTTTTTTTTTTTTTAAGTTCACTAGTACTGGGGGTTGAACTCAAGGCTTTGCCTGCTTGGTAAGCAGACACTCTACCATTTGAGCCATACCACCAGCCCTATGTTTTTGTTTTTGCTTTTTTTTTTTTTTTTTTGGTTGTGGGGATTGAACTCAGCACTGTCCCTGAGCTCTTGTGCTCAAGGGTAGTCCTCTGTCACTTTGTGTTGTCACTTCCAGGTTTCTGGTGGTTAATTGGAGATCAGAGTCTCACAGACTTTCCTACCCAGGCTGACTTTGTACTGTAATCCTCAGATCTCAGCTTCCTGAGTAGCTAGAATGACAGGTGTGAGTCACTAGTGCCTGTAATATTTACTCTTATTCATTCATAATTTTATGCATATTGGATTTACAAATGAATTGTTTTAGTTGATGGTTATAGGAATAAGTTAAAGATTTTGAAAGAATAATGAAAGGGTAATGTAGGAGAGAAATACTAAAAATGTAATCTTTGGGCTAACACATAGCTTAGTGATAGAGTGCTTGCCTACCACCTTGGATTCAAATCCCAGTCCTCCTAACCCCTAAAAGGAGTCACTGTAGGCCTTTCAAACTAGTGAGGAAACACAGTGATGTGTTTCCTGAAATGGTCTAGCATGGTGATCATATAGGTTCTTATAAAAGACTGAGGAGTACCAAATGTGGCTCACGCATATCATGCCAAGTATCTCAGGGTTTGTTTGTTCTTTGCTCAAGGCTGGTTCTTTAACTTGAGCCACAGGTTTATTTTAATCTGTTTTTGGGGATTAATTGGAGATAAGAGTCTCAAAGACTTTCCTGACTGGACTGGCTTCCAACATTGGGCCTCAGATCTCAGTTTTCTGAGTAGCTAGGATTATAGGCATGAGCCACTGGTACCTGGTAATCTCCGCTACTTAGAGGCAAAAGTAATGAAGGGAGGATTGATAGATCAAGACCAAACTGGACAAAGTTAACAACACTTTATCCCAAATACAAAATTAGGAAGCTTGGTTATATGGCACAAGTTGCAGACACTTGCCTGGCAAGCACAGGGCCCTGCATTCAAGTCCCAGTTCGGCCAAAACAAGCAAATCAAAAAATATAAAACAAAGGTTTTGGTAGAGCACTTGCCTAGGAAGTACAGGGCCCTAGGTTCAGTGTCCACAAAGAATGAAAAAAAGAGAAAAGAATGAATGTACCCTGATACAGGTGGACAACTCTTCAGTTCTGATTTGTGTATTTCCTGAGTGCCACAGTGCAAGTAGCATAAGTTAGGATATTATAAGAATTGCCAGCAGTAAAAATTGTGCTAATTCTATTCAAGAATCACGAATTTAAGATAGGTGAGCTATAGGGTCAATCCTGTGTGGATCCACATCCTTATAAGAGTTTCACAAGTGAACCTGTTAGCCAAATGCATGTATATGATATGTCTGACATCTGCATATGCTACAGTGACTTAAAGTAGCTTCCTTTCTGGAAGACTGTAGTTTTTAGCACCAGCATATAATAATCTCTTTTTCTTTAGGTATGGTATAAGAAACAGCCTGCTTCTTGCCCCGATGCCTACTGCTTCAACTGCTCAGATCCTGGGAAATAATGAGTCCATTGAACCTTATACCAGTAACATCTATACTCGCAGAGTCTTGTCAGGAGAATTTCAGGTGAGATGTTCATAACCACATTTATAGAAAGATATTTTAAAGGTTTGAGATCAGCAGCGAATGTCCACATATATTGAATATGCTTTTTCTTAGTTTGGGGGCAAAGCTTTGTCTAGTCCTCTTTTTTCTCTAATATTGTGCTATATTGTTTCAGAAAATAATAGACATTTAATATTTAACAGATATCTGCTGAAAGAATGAATGTTTAGGAGGTGACTATGAAAGTAACTTATTGATATTAATGTGGACATGGATGTTTTGTCTGTTCTGTGATTAAGGGGTGTATGCTACAACCTCAGCATGCTTAAGTCAGGATACTAAAGATGTATATAGAAGCATTAGCCCAGCACATTGGAATATACCTATAATACCAGTACTCATGAGGCTGATATAGGAAAGATTGCAAGCTTGAGGCCAACCTGGTTTTTACAACAAGAGCTGGGTTGTTTGTTTGTTTGTTTAATAAAAGAAACATTTAAGACTGGTTCTCAAACTTGGCTACTAATTAGAATTTCTGGCAGGTGAGACCAGTGTTGCTGTGTTTGAATGTGGCCTGGTAATTTTTTTTTTTTTTTTTTTTGGTTGGTTGTGGGGCCTGAACTCTGGGCCTGGGCGCTGTCCCTCAGCTCTTCAACTCAAGGCTAGCGCTCTACCACTTGAGCCACAACACCACTTCTGGCTTTTTCTGTTTATGTAGTGCTGAGAATCAACCTAGGCAGGGCCTCATGCATGCAAGGCAAGCACTGTACCACTGAGCCACCTTCCCAGCCCTCCCAGTGATTTTTATATGTAGCAAGGGTTGTAAACCAATAATTTGAAAGATTTTTTTTTTATATGTGAATTTCCACACATCCTGAGTAAATTTTCTGCTTGGTTTAGGGAGGTGACATTTCTTCCCCCTTCCTTCCCCCCACCCCAGTATTACATTTAATTAAACTTAGGGTCTGGAGCTTACTAGTCAAGTTCTCTACCACTTGAGCTTGCATCCTAGCCCTTTTTTTTTTTTTTCCATTATTTTTGTTATAGGGTCTCACTGTTTTACCCAGGTCATCCTGGATTTTGATCCTCCTATTTACTTTTCCTATATAACAGGAATAATAGGCATACACCATGTCAACTTTTTTTTTTGCTTGGGATGTGACCTAATTTTTTTAACCCAAAATATATTGTACACTTAGAAAAAATAAAGCAGAATCAGTTCATATAGTTTTGTCTAGCTTAGGCGATATTGTTCTTTTCACTTTTGCAAACTACACAGTATGATCTTTATATACATTGCATTATGATAACCACTATATATATATATATATATACACACACACAATTTTATTTTATTTTATTTTTTACCAGTCCTAGCGCTTGAACTCCGGGCCTGGGCACTGTCCCTGAGCTTCTTTTGCTCAAGGCTAGCACCTTTACCAATTGAGCGACAGCACCACTTCTGGCTTTTTCTGTTTATGTGTTACTGAGGAATCAAACCCAGGGCTTCATGCATGCTAGGCAAGCACTCTACCACTAAGCCACATTCCCAGCCCTATTATGCTTTTTAAAATAATAGATTTCAAGATGATGATGATTCATGGTATTGGGGATTGAACAGAGGGCCTCATGCAGCTAGGCAAGGCAAGAGCTTTACCACATGAGCTATGTCCCCAGCCCTTTGGCTTGTATTTTGATTTTGGAACAGGATCTTGCTGTTGTCTTTCCCATGTTGGCCCCAAACTTAATCTTTCTGCCTCTGCTTCTGAGTAGCTAGGGTTGCAGGTATGTGCTATTGTGTCCAGCTTAGACATCAGGTTCTTAAAAGAATATAAATTGCATGTAGTAAGATGGACCTCTTAGTTTTGTGAAAACTAGAGTTTACTAAGCAATTTAATACTAAATAATTCACTTATTTTGAGCTCTATACCTGTGGTTCTGTGTAGGCAGTCATTGTTATGTTTCTTCACAAGTTTTCTGCTTTTCCATTCAGATTGTAAATCCTCACTTATTGAAGGATCTTACTGAACGGGGCTTGTGGAACGAAGAGATGAAAAACCAGATTATTGCTTGCAATGGCTCCATCCAGGTACAGAATGAAAATAAGTGGCTCTTCAGAAACCAGTTTGAACATTGTAGTCTACCTCTCTTATCCCAGGCAGTGAAGAGAAAAATTCCCATTTGTTGTCATAGAGACTCTGCTTATGTATCTGTTACTTCTGCATTGTTGTACTAGGAATTGTATACATCTTTACATATCCCTGATCCTCTTATTTGTTTACTAAAACATTGGTTCCTAACTTTTCTGTACACTTGAGGAATTTAAAAAATTCTGTAGTTTAGGTCTCATTCCCTGCTAGTAAAACAAGAATGTGTGGGAGAGATGGGTTAAAGATTCTTTTTGCAGTTCCAAAATGCTTGAAAACTTGGGGAACACTGATTTTTTTTAAAGTCTAAAATTAGCATTAACCTTAAAAAGCTTGATACTTTGAAGATTGATGTATCAGAAGACAGTCACAGAGAGTTGTTTTTTTTTTTTGGTTTGTTTTGATGGTCCTGGGGTGTGAACTCTGGGCTTGGGTGCTATCCCTCAGCTCTTCAGCTCAAGGCTAGCACTCTACAGCTTCAGCCACAGCACCACTTCCAGTTTTCTAGTGGTTAATTGGAGATAAGAGTCTCACAGACTTTCTTGGCGGGGCTGGCTTTGAACAGTGATCCTCAGATCTCAGCCTCCTCATTAGCTTGTATTACAGGCGTGAGCCACCAGTGTCCAGCACAGAGAGGGTTTTTTAATAACAAAGTATTTTCCGTTGAGAATCAAGAAGCATTTAATTGTAGATAGAAATCTAAAAGTTGGTCTGCTTAGCAACACAAAAAGTCCTATAACATTTTATTTATTTATTTATTTTTGGTTGGTCATGGGGCCTGAACTCTGGGCCTGGGCATTGTCCTAAGCTCTTCAGCTTAAGGCTAGCACTGTACCACTTGAGCCACAGCGCCACTTCCAGCTTTTTCTGCTTATGTGGTACTAAGGAATCGAACCCAGGGCCTCATGCATGTGAGGCAAGCACTCTACCACTGGGCCACCTTCCCAGCCAAACATTTTAATTTTTGATGGCAGAAACTAGCATTAGTTTGTCATTTTAAAGCAGATTAACTATAGACGTAAGAAACCTGACTTACTTAGATTCCAAATGGAGTTTGTGGGTTTGTAGCTTACTTGTCTCATTGCTTATTTTGATTATGTCTCTGTGAATTACATCACTTATTACTATTTTTCTCTGAATGTTCCTTCCTAAGTATCTCTAGAATAATGAACATTTTGGTTATATATCAAATAGAGATGGATACTTAAATCTTTGGATGGATGACTGGTTTAGGGGGTTGACTTTCTAAACAAGCGGTAGGCATAAGCAGTCTGGAAAAACTTGACAAGGATCATCATGTACTGAATGAATTGTAAGGTTAAATCTGGTAGGAAGATTAGACCCTTTCATTCTTATTCTGTTAGTCATACTGGTTTCTTTACTAGGGCAGAATAGAGATTTGTTTTTCCCTTTTCAGAGCATACCAGAAATTCCTGATGATTTGAAACAACTTTATAAGACTGTGTGGGAAATCTCTCAGAAAACTGTTCTTAAGATGGCGGCCGAGAGAGGTGCTTTCATTGATCAAAGTCAGTCTTTGAACATCCATATTGCAGAGCCTAACTATGGCAAACTCACTAGTATGCACTTCTACGGCTGGAAGCAGGTTGGTAGAGGAAGTTTGAAATAACTTAATTATTGGCATGGGATGGGATTTTTTTGGTGTTTTCTTTCTTTCTTTCTTTTTTTTTTTTTTTTGGGTTGTGGGGCTTTAATTCCGGGCCTATGTGCTCTCCTTCAGCTCAAGGCTCGCACTCTACCACTTGAGCCACAGTGCCACTTCCAGTTTTCTGGTAGTTTATTGGAGATAAGAGTCTTACGGACTTCCATGCCCAGGCTGGCTTTGAACCATGATCCTGATATCTCAGCTTCTCAAATAGCTAGGATTACAGGTGTGAGCCACCAATGGCCGGCTTGTTTTCTTTTTTAGTAGTGGAGTTTGACTTCAAAGTCTCATGAGTCAGTCCACTAGCCCAGGAACAGTTTTTTATCCTAGCTACCTATTAAATATTACCATCTAGAAATTCTTTTATTTCAAATCCAAATGTATTAAAACCAATCCATGGTTTATATACCATAACAGCTCTTGCTTTGGATTTTTGTTTGTCTTGGAATTATTTCATCCTAGGTTTGAAAACTTGGAGTTGCTACTTAAAATCCTTCCTATCCCCTTTATTGTCCCTGCAATTCTTTACTAAATTATATTGGTTATTCTTTGTATGTGTCTTTTTTTGGGGGGGAGGGGGAGGTCCAGTCATGGGCCTGAACTCTAGGCCTGGGTGCTATCCCTCGGCTTTTCACCTCAAGGCTAGCACTCTACCACTTGAGCCACAGCGCTTGAGCCAAAGTGCCACTTCCAGCTTTTTCTGCTTATGTGGTGCTGAGGAATCAAACCCAGGGCCTCATGCATACAAGGAAAACGCTCTACCTCTGAGCCACCTTTCCAGCCCTCTTTGTATGTTTCTTGAATGTCTTCTCACCTCTTCCATTGCCATTATTTTTAGCTGATATTTTTGTTTTAGTGTATTGTTTCAAACCATCTTTACTTTGTCTATGTCAACCCATATTCAGAATTATCCATTTTTTTCCCCACAGTGTAAAAGCCAGCTGTAAAGTTCTATGAATCTAAATTCTATTCTTATTCCTTGGCAATATGATGGATTTTTTTTTTTGTACTGGTCCTGGAGCTTGAACTCAGGGCCTGAGTGTTGTCCTTGAGTTTTTTGCTCAAGACTAATGCTCTACTACTTGAGCCATGGCTCTACTTTTGGCTTTTGCTGATTAATTGGAAATAAGAACCTCATGGACCTTTCTGCCTGGACTGGTTTCAAACCACCATCCTCAGATCTCAGCCTCCTGAGTAACTAGGATGACAGATATGAGCCACCAATGCCTGGCAATGTGATGGATTTTTATGTACAATCATAAATTTGTTTTCTTATGTAACATATTTTTCTTTTTTTTTTTTTTGGTCCGGTCGTGGGGCCTGAACTCTGGGTCTGGGTACTGTCCCTCAGCTCTTCAGCTCAAGGCTAGCGCTCTACCACTTGAGCCACAATGCCACTTCCGGCTTTTTCCTTTTTGCTTATGTGGTGCTTAGGAATCGAACCCAGGGCCTCGGGCATGCAAGGCAATCACTCTACCACTGAGCCACCTTCCCAGCCCCTGTAACATACTTTTCTTGAGCTGCTACAGTATACCAGCACTGGGGATACAAAACAGAAGATGATCCTTATCCTAAAGTATTTGTAGTCTGTTACACAGACACTTTGTCTCTGAAAATAGGTAGAATTTAAGGCAGATGTGTTGTCTTTGGCAAACCAGAAGTCTCATAATAAAAGCAAATACAACTGAATAAAAATATGTGAGAGTACCACCTAGAGGAGATAGAATTGCAAGTTTAAAAATAATATTTATGATCATTAAGTAGTTGTGCAAAGAGTTTTAATTCAACATATCAGCTTATAGGTTTAATGCATCTTAAAAATTTTTTTAAATGTATAAAGAGATTTCAATTCTGTAAGTCAGATTATGAGTATAGTGCATCTTTTTTTTTTTTCCAGTACTGGTTCTTGAACTCAGAGCCTGGGTACTATCTTAAGCTTCTTTTGCTCAAGATTAACATCTACCACTTGAGCCATAGTGCTACTTCCAGCTTTTTCTGTTTATGTGGTACTAAAGAATCAGACCCAGGGCTTCATGCATGCTAGGCAAGCACTCTACCACTAAGCCACATTCCTAGCCCGAGTACAGTGCATCTTGACCAATGTCACCCTAGAATTTCAAATTTAGTAAAGAGTTTGACCTGGTTTATGAGAATATTTTTAAATTAAGTTGATGTTTTAGCATGTAAGGGAATGTCTTTTAAACATTGACCTTGAATGTCTAGTGTTCTCGCAAAATTTTTCCTAGTAGTTTTATTTACTTCCTTACAGGGTTTAAAGACTGGGATGTATTATTTAAGGACAAGACCTGCAGCTAACCCAATCCAATTCACCATAAATAAAGAAAAGCTGAGAGATAAAGAAAAGACACTGAAAGAAGAAGAGGAGAAGGAGAGGAACACAGCAGCCATGGTGTGTTCTTTGGAGAACAGAGATGAGTGTCTGATGTGTGGGTCCTGAGGAAAGGCTGAAAAGAGATCAGCACATCTTCCAGAGCAGACCAACTTGATTGAGTGTAGATAGACATAGTGGGTTTGCTTGAAATGGTAAGGCTTTGCTGGACTTTACTGCAACAAAAGGAGCAATTGATTTAAAGTAGTTTCTACATAGTGTGGAGATAATGATTTTTTAAAAGTAAAAAACACCAAAATATTTTGGGAATCAAAGTGGAGTTTTAGGATTGCAAAAGAAGTCATCGTGGAAATAGGAAGTGATTTGGTAAGGTTTCATCAACCCTTCTAGCATTCCTTTTCTGATGATTTCAGTTTGGGTAAGGACACTGATTTGAGTTTTGTTGCTTCTACTGATTTCCTGGACTCAAAACTCACTGATAACCCACGAGAACTGTGGATAAGGAGTCAAGTTCTATAGGTCATTCTGAAATAAAGACGAACATTTCTAAACGATTGTGTGATGATAATTTTTGTTACTTATTTTCATACATAGGTCATATTTGAAAAAAATTTTGAGAATTAAATGAGATTTTTTGAGATACTATTAGACTATATAGATGCTGCAGTATGTCCTTTTCCTCCACTGTACCCCTGTAGTAAAATTTCTGTAACATCAAATTTACTGTTTGACCCATTTTTAAATGTACAATTCAGTGACATTTAGTACATTCACAGTCTTGTATGGCCATCAGCACTTTCCATATCTGTAATTTTTCAATCTTTCCAAATAGGAACAGGACTCATCAAAACATTACAACTAAGCTGGGTGCTGGTGGCTCAATGTCTAAAATCCTAGCCACTCAAGAGGGTAAGATCTGAGAATAACATTGGTATACAATGTATTGAATTAATTCCTACATTCAATTGTTTGGGTTATGTATATTGAAAAAAGGTGTAGGAATATATGACCATTCTGTGTTTAACTTTGAGGAATTACCTAACTTTTCCATATCAGCTGCACTGTTTTATATTTCCACCAGTGAGCTGGGCGCTGGTGGCTCATGCCTATAATCCTAGGAGGCTGAAATCTGAGGATGATGGTTCCAGCCCAGGCAGGAAAAGCTGGGAAATTCTTACCTCCAATAAACCACCAGAAAACAAAGTGGCACTGTGGCTCAAGTGGTAGAGTGCTAGCCTTGAGCTGAAGAGCTGAGGGACAGTGCTCAGGCCCAGAGTTCAAGCCCCATAACAGACTCTTCCCCCCCCAAAAAAAAGTTATCTTTCTACCAGTGATCTTCAAAGGCTCTAGGTTCTCTACATCTTCACTAACACCTGTTTTTCATAATTTCTATACTAGCCATGCTCCTGGCTTTGACCATTTTAGTCTAATGTTTCTTTTTGTTGTTGTTGTTGGTCATGGGGCCTGGGCCTGAGCACTGTCCCTCAGCTCTTCTTCTCAAGGCTAGTGCCCTACCACTTGAGCCAAAGTGCCACTTCCAGCTTTTTCTGCTTATGTGGTGCTGAGGAATCGAATCCAGGGCCTCATGCATGCAAGGCAAGCATTCTACCACTGAGCCACCTTCCCAGCCCTTCTAATGTTTCTTGACCTGGTTATTTGAGATGTTTTTTGTTTTTGATTTTTTTCCTCCTTAGGCTTCCTAAATCTATAACTACGTTTTTTTGTTTTTATTAAATTGGAAAATTAGGACGTTTGGGACTATTATTCTTCAGATAAAGCTTTTGCTTCTTTCCCTGTTACGGAGCTCTCATAATGTAATGTCGCTATTGATGATTGGCCTATTGATGGCCCTTGGGTCTCTAGGCTTTGTTCAATTTTCTTTTTCCTTTCTGTTTCCTATTACATAATAATTTCTGTTGCCCTGTCTTCAAGTTTGTTGATACTTATTCTTGCTGTTAAGCCCCTCTCAAGAATTTTTTGTTATTATGCTTTTCAGTTCTAGAATTTGATTTTTTTAAGTTATTTTTACCTTTGCTGATATGTTTATTTTTATTGATAGACTGATTTTGTTGTTTTTCTGTACTTGTGTTTTCTTTTAGCTTTTTGAGTTTATAAGACAACTTTTGTTAGTGGAAATATAAATTAATCCAGCCACTACAATTATGTAAAGGTTCTAGACAACTTTAAAAGGCTGGGAAGATGGCTCAGTGGTAGAGTGCTTGCCTTGCATGCATGAGGTCCTGGGTTCAATTCCTCAGCAGAAAAAGCCAGAAGTGGCACTGTGGCTCAAGTGGTAGAGCGCTAGCCTTGAGTTGAAGAGCTGAGGGACAGCTCCCAGGCCCAAAGTACAGGCCCCACAACTGGAAAAAGAAAAAAAAAACTTTAAAAAAGTGGAACTACCATCTGACCCATTTATACCAATTTGGGGGTATCTACCCACAAAATTCTGTCAATAGACAGTAGAGATACCTGTACACCTAAGTTTACTGGAATAAGGCTAAGTACCCATTACAGAAGAATGGATTAAAAAAATGTGTTGTACACAATGGAGTTTTATTTAGCCATAAGGAAGAATGAAAATTCATTTGTATGAAAATGGGTATAACTGGAGATTATCTTGTTAAGCAAAACAAGCCAGACTCAGAAGGACAAACGTCACACTTTCTATCAGGTGGAATCTAAATATAAAAGAAAAAGAAGACTTACTAAGGAAAAAGGAGGAGACCAATTGGGCGTGGACACAAAGTTATGAGAACAAGCTGGGGGAACAAAACCAACAAACTTGGTAATATACTATGAGAGACCCTAATGGGATGTTGCAAAATGGTAGGCAATTCTTGATAAAATTCTGGGGAAAAAACTTTTTTTTTCATTTTTTAATGAAGATTGCAAAAATAGAATATTAACTAGATAGCTCTATTTGATATTTAAAAAATCATGCTGGCCAATAGTTACAAACTTTCAATAGGATTAATGAGCTTGGGGGTCTAGTGTATAGCATGGGAGATGATGGTCATTTTAAATGGATTTGATTGACATCATTACACAGTGTATACATAAGTCGTGCACATTGAATATACAAGATTTTGTCAAATATTTTAAAATTTGAAAAGAAAAATGAAGCTTGGAACTTTAGAAATATATATATATATATCTGTCACATGGTGATTGTGTGTGTGTGCGTGAGCCAGTACTAGGGCTTGAACTCAACCTGGGCACTGTCCTGAGTTTTTGTGCTCAAGGCTAGAATTCTGTCACTTGAATCACAGCTCTACCTTATGGCTATTTTGGTGGCTAAGTGGAGATGAGAAATCTCATCGACTTTCCTGCCCAAGCTGGCTTTGAACTATGATTCTTGGGTCTTAGCCTCCTAAGCAGTTAGGCTTACAAGTGTGAACCAACAGTGCCTGGCTACATAGTGAATTCCTTTTTCTTTTTAAATATTATTAAGAAGTTGTATAAAGGAGTTCCAATTCTGTAAGTAAGGTAATGAGTACAATGCTGCTTGGATAATATCATCCTCTTTTTTCATTTGAGATAAATATAGGGATCTGTTGAATGTTTTTTTTTAGTAGAACTTCATATTGAGGTTTCATCAAACAGACTTCCATGAAATTGGTATCATCTTTTGTTTTAATTCACCCTTTTGTTTTACATTATACGATCTAGTTACTTTACGCCACCAAATATGCATATATTTAATCTTTCCCTGTGGGAACGATAGGGACCTGTAGCCTTTTTACCAGAGTGACTATATTGGGGAAAAGGAAACAAATCTTTTAGGGATTCCTGGACACAGGCACTGAACTGACATGGGAAACCCCAAGTGTCACTGTGGTCTACAGAGTAAAAGCTTAGGTAGGTCAGGTGATAATGGAGTCTTTGCTCAGGTCTATCTAAGTGGATTTTGTGGATTCCAGAAACTATCCTGTGTTTATTTCTTCAGTCCTATAATGCATAATTATAAAAGACATGCTCAGCAACAGGCAGAATCCCCACAATCATTCCTGCTTCTGGAGCAAGGGCTGTTACAACAGGAAAAGCCAAGTGTAAGGTCACTAGGAAAATGGTCAGCCAACATCTGTAATGTCTTTCTGGAAGGATGGCAAAGATTAGTGCCATCGTTGACTTGAAGTATTCGAGTACTTCAGGTACTGAGTGCTCAGGATTTTGCAGAAAAAGGATGTTGGACATAACAATGGGTTATTGTCCATTGAATGGTAATTCCAACAGGATAGGGTTTCATTAGCTTCATGTGTTTTCATTTGGACACATGGGGCAGCACCCCATCCTCTAACAGAAGTGATATGTACAAGATCTGACTCAAGCAGGCACTGAAGACATGTTTGACATATGAAGAAATGGCTCAAATGGTATGGCCCCTGCTCCTACTACACTGACCTCGCTCCCTAATCTCTATCTATGGCCTCACGAGTTCACTCTGGTCATTTGACAGAGAAAGAAGAATCCATGGTTTTATGCAATGTAGGGCAACATAGCTCCCTTCTAGAGATGTCAGAGATGGTTTTTTTTTTTGTTTTTTTTTGTTTTGTTCTGTTTTTATCGGTTGTGGGGCTTGAACTCTGGACCTGAGTGTTGTCCCTGAGCTCTTAAGCTCAAGGCTAGCACTCTACTACTTGAGCCACAGTGCCGCTTCCAGTTTTCTGGTGGTTTATGGGAAATAAGAGACTCATGGACTTTGCTGCCCGGACTGACTTTGAACCAAGATCCTCAGATCTGTCTCCTGAGTAGCTAGGATTACAGGCGTGAGCCATTGGCACCTGGCTTATAAAAGTCTTTTCAGCAAGGAATTTACTTTTTATTTTTTTAAGTTTTGACACAGGGTCTCATGTATTATCCAGGCTGCCCTGAACTTGACTCAGGAGATCTTCCTGCCTCAGTCTCTTGAGTAGTTGAGACTATACACTATTCTGACAAGGGTAGATCATATTAGCTACCAGAGGAGGAATGTACTGATACATGTGAATTGGAGTCAGACTCAGGTCTGGGTCTCGGACTAGGACCTTGTCTGGTCTTTGGGTCAGGTGGGAGCCAGTGTAGGACCTTGTGTGTATGTCTGAGGTCAGCCTAGAGGCCTCAGAGTTCTGACAGGTGTTTGGCTCATATTGGGCTTCAGGGGAAGGTCTGTTCTGATCTTTGGGCCAGATTACAGCCTAGAAGAAGATCTTGTTGGAGTATCTGTCAGACGGGGGCCCTGGGAATAAACTAGCCTGTTTGTGTGAACTAAATGGGCCACCCTAAGGTCAGCCTGACCCGTGTGTCTATGTCAGATTTGAAATCTCAAGCAGGGCCTTTGCCTGAATTATCGAATCTAACTCAGTTCTTGAATTAGAATAGAAAACTCAAGGCTGACAGGCATATTTGGCCACACTGAACATCATGTCTAAGTCTTAGGGTAAATTTGGGAGAGACAGCCCTAGGTAAGGGCTTAAACTGCTTGACACTAAAAGTTCAAGACAGGTTGTAATCTGATCTGGTCTGTGTGCATACTAATAAAGCTACATGCATTCACATATTAATTTGGGCTTTCCCAAGAATCAGAGGACAGAGAAAAATAAGGATAAGTAGGTACAAGCAGTTTTATTATTGGGGTAAAGACAAAACATTCTAATAATTTAACAAACCATCGTTGACCAACAGTGGCCCTGCTGCTGAGCCTATAATGTCAGGAAATTGCAGCCTGTCTCAGTACTGCTTGTTTTGTTCTTGTTACTAGAGGTTACAGCCCTCTTTACCCTGGCAACTTCCTCTCTACTCTTGGGTTCTGTAATGTCTGTGGTATCTTTCCCACCTCCTGGGGTGGTTCCTTTCCACAAAGCATCTTTCCTACATGTTGCCGGATCTCCCTAGTCCTCACCCCATAGATGAGAGGATTCAAGGTTCCAGGCAGCAGCAAATAGATGGCGCTGAGTAGATTCTGAACATCCTGCGACACAGTCTTGGCTACTCGAAAGACAATGGAAGTGGAAAGACCAGAGAGGTAGATGGTAAGGATGACCAATAAGTGGGAGCCACAGGTGTGCAGGGCCTTGGAGCGGGCTCCTCCAGAGGAGATTCTGAAGGCGGCATAGATAATCCGAGTGTAGGAAGTTCCCAGCAGGACCAGATCGAAGGTCACAGTGATCAGCCGCATAGCCAGTCCCAATTGGTTGTTGAAGGTGAGGTCTCCACAAGCTATGCTCAGCAGTGCGATGTACTCACAGGTAAAGTGTCTAATCACAGCTGTGTGGCAGAATCGAGCTCGTGCAGTTAGTATCACCAAGGGTGCTGCCACTCCCAGGCTCCGTGTCAGGGCAAAAATGGCCAGTGAGCCCAGCAGGCGGGAAGTCATCAGGTCAGAGTAACGGAGTGGGTGGCAGATGGCCACGTAGCGGTCAAGGGCCATGGCTAGCAGGAGATTGTAATCCAGAAGAAGGGTGAAGTAGATAAAGAACATCTGGGCCAGGCAGCCAGGCAGTGAAATGGGATTCGCATAAAGTACAAAGCCTTCTAACATTTTAGGCATCACCACTGTGGCAGCACAAATGTTCACAGCCAGGAGCAGAGCAATGAGTACATACATGGGCTGGTGCAGACTCCGCTGAGCCACCACGGTGTAGATGACCACAGCATTGGCAGTAATGATGGTCACATAGAGGAAGGTGAGAGGCAGGACCAAGAGGGACCGCCACTGTTGCAGTCCAGGGAAACCCACCAGGAAGAAGTTGATATAGGAGATGTTGACAGTGCTGATATTTCCATCCTCACCCATTAGGTTCAGTCCTGGGCTGGCACCAGGAATGGGGATCAGAGGCAGTTAGAAGGAAATAGTTATTTTAGGGGCCTGAGAATTTTATGCAAATCTGCCTGCCTGCCTGTTTATTACTTTGGAGCAGACAGTACAATGTGTGGTATTGTGGAAGCTACACAGATTTCCTTGTCCTCTAGGAGCTCATGTAAACTCAAGACCCTTGTTTATCTATAACATCTTACAGGCATTTGATTGCTAAATAAAAGGTAAGGAGAAAATGTAAATATGTTATATGAAGGAGGGGTAAATAATGATGGCTGAAGGTAACAGAAGAAAGGTTGAAGAAAAATGCTTTATTCAGAAGAGAAACTATGGAGAGCTTTGATTCAAAGAGCATGAGAAGGACAGATGCATTGCTTGGGAGAGAGGCACCCACTAGGAATGATGGGCTCACTGTGTGCTCAGGCACGCTGAAGCTAACTAAGCTAGAGGAAAGCTGCTGAGGAAGTTGGTCTTTCTGGACCAAAAGGAACCTGTTCTAGAGCCTGATCCTTTCTTAAGCCCCACTCAAATGGCCTTGTTCTCCTGTCGGGCCTCATCTTCAGTCTCCTTGGTGATGACCTTGCTTTCCTCTCTCAAGGTGAGTTCTGGGAGGACATGCCTCTGGAGTGCTCACCAGAGCTCCAAGTTCAGACATAGGGTTTGTTGGAGCATTGCTTGTGAGTTGGTGGGTGGGGAGTAGGAAGAAGATGGAGCAGGCCACACGTGTAATTGGATGTTTAGAACCAAACTTTTTGCGTAATGAAGGGAGTAGAAATTGCAAGATAGATGATTCAGCAATGCAGTCCTATCTTACCCAGATGCATAAGAAGCACAGTGTGATGAGATGGCTGATATACAAATATACAGCTAATGCTTATTGGCCATTGAGCATCCACCTGGAAACATCTGAGATGCTTTTGTATACTAGCTTTAAAAAATTCTCATTTATCCAAGAGGAAACTGAGACAAAGTAAAGGTTCAGTCCAGTTGAAGGTTTTATGGCTAGTAAATGGCAGAGTTGGATTTGAACCCAGGGACTCACACCAAAGTCTATTCTTTTAGCAATTTCAGGATGACAATTTGTTCTGCTTTTCCTAAGATTTGCTGGGTTGTAGGACTGTAAGTCTGAAATGTCAGGTATACTAGGCAGCTGTCCCTTTATCTGTATTAATATTAGCTACACTGAAGATTAGAGATACTTTATAGAGATAGTGGAATAATTTGGATATATTTTTCTTCCTTTTCACTAGGTTTGGATCTATGAAAATCACTGTTTGTGTTACCACAGCCATCCTCTGAAGACTCAGGAAAAAGGGACACGTGGATCTGATATCCACACTACAAGGAGAACTCAAGAGGAAGAGGACCTGGAATCCCAAAGGCCCCTTGGGATGTATTTCTGGAAATCTTAGAGTCTTGATTTAGAAAGCAGAACATAGATTTTGGGAGATGTATTTTTGTTGAGGTTGGACAAGGGTCAGTCAGCCCTTGTGGGAAGGTGGTAAAAACGATTCTTATGGTGGAGTTTGTGGAAGACCTTCCAGGAGGAAAGTGAAAATGGAAGCAGAGTGAGGTGAGAGATGGTGCATAAATGAGTGAAGAAATATGTGGGGCGCTGGTGGCTTGCCCTGTAGTCCAGTTAGGTCTGGAGGCTGAGATCTGAGAATTACCATTTGAAGCCAGCCTCTGCAGGAAAGTTTGTGAGACTCTATCAAAAATTAGTCACCCAAAATGCTTCAAGGAGAGCTGTGAATCAAGTAGTAAAAGCACCAGCCTTGAGCAAAAAAGCTCAGGGACAGCTCCCAGGCCCTGAGTTCAAGCCCCACAACCATAGGCAGAATAAACAGATCAGTGCAAGTGACTAAAATAAGGGAAGCTGGGGAATGGGAGCTGTGCTCAAGTGGTAGAATGCCAGGTTTGAGTAAAAAAAGCTCAGAGACAGTTGATTAAGCCCAGAGTTCAAACAGGACTGGTACACACACAAAGAGAGGATCATGTAAAGAAAGAAAAGAAGGGAAGCAGAGTGAGACCCAGTAGCAAACTGCTGGAAACCAGCGTTTGGTTCACACCAGCGCTTGAAGAGATTTGATTGCTCTGGAGGCTTCATGGTATACATAAAACTTAGTGACTAGTACAGGAGGGAGTTGAAGGCGGCTAAATTACCCTAAAAGGATTACTGTTCTGAGCAGTAGAAGAGTGGGACAGACAGGAGAACTGAAATGAGGATTCCTGTGGGAAGAATCCTGTCTCCTCCTCGCCAAAGTCAAAGCCCCAGAAAAGAACTTCAGTGACCTCTTGTCCTCACAAGCTGTTGCGCTACTCTCATCCTCTTTCTTCCTTCAGCTCCAGAGGAGAAGTCTTTTCTCTCTCTGCCTTCAGAACATCTCCCATATCTCGCTTCTTTCCCTTCAGTTTATGAAAAAGTTCACGTCTCTGTTGTTGGAGAAAGTACACGCTGTCTTAACTTTATTCAGCCTTTGAGATCCCAATCTTTCTTCCTATTTTTAAAGCCAAGCTCTTGGAATGTCTTCACCATGCTATAATTACTGGCTTCCTGATCTCCCCACCAGATAGAAAGTGGGACTCATCTCTGCCCCAGTGTCCAGCATACAGCCTATTGAAGAATGGGGAGTCTCAAAGAGTACTATGTTAGCCAGGTACAGTGTCTCAAACCTGTCATCCAAGCTATTTTGAAGATAAAGATCAAGGGGATCATGGGTTGAGGCCAGCCCTGGGGAAGAAGTTTTTGAGACTCTATCTTAACTAATGGCTAGGTGCAGTGGCACCCTCTTGCTATTCCTAGCAACACAGGAAAACCTAAGTAGGAAGATCCCAGCCCAAATGAGGGTACCTTGGTTATAAAGCAATATATGGAATTGAAACTCCATTGGTCATTTCAGAAATAACTAATACAAAAAGAGGCTGGAAGGATGGCTTTGCAAGCTTGAGGCCCTGAGTTAAATCCCCAGTATTACAAAAATAAACAACAACAACAAAAGCATGCTGTGTTAAAGGAATTAATAATTCTACAAAGTGATTTTACTAAACCTAATATGCCCTTTAGAGCAACTTGGAGGGTGACTGAATGAATGACTAGCTAACTCTATTGGGGATCAGTGATTTCCAGTGATATGCTTAGTCTCGCTTAGAAGGAGAGCCAAGACTGTTTTCTCTACAGCTCTCCAGATCCCCAATAAATACAGCACTGGCCAAGCTTACAAGAATTCTTCATCTCAGCAGCAACATTGAGAGTTAGGATGTCCTGAGTACTTATTACAGGCCAGACATGTTCCAGGTGTTTTCCATGGATTTAATGTCTCATGGTAACTGAGAAAACGATTCTACTTATTATCCCAGTTTGTAGATGAGGTCACCAAGATTTAGAGAGGTTAAATTATATCCTTTAAATAGCATATGTATTAAGGGATAGGACTGGATATGAACCTAAGTTTGCCAGTGGTAGAGGGTGGAATTGGTTCCAATCTCAGGTTTACTTCCCTCCAAATACCCACATAGATCTTTCTTCTCACCGTGGCAGCTTCTGACTGGGTTGCAGTCTGCTGGAGCTTTTGTTCTGCTTCTGAAGAGGGAAAGCCCGAGGTCAGTGCCCAGCTCTAAGGCGGATCTGTGAGGCTGGGGAGGGTTAGATAATTATTCCTGTCGCCCTAAGGAGGAGCAGAAGAGAATTCCCAGAGGAGTCAGTCATGCCCAGGGACTTAAAGGATGAAAGAAGGGGAACCTCAGAGGAATCTGTTGCCACTTTTTGTTGAAAGATTTAGCATACCTCTGTTTCTTTCTTGAGACTTCAAAGATTGTGGTTAAAACACACATTAGTTTCACAAATTAATACGCTCCCCTGTCATATTCCCATGAGTAAATATATTATGCATTGATTATGCCCATCTACCCTTTTTCTATGCTTTAACCCTTTCTCCTTTTCTCATATCAGACTACTATAATTATCTATCTATCTATCTATCTATCTATCTATCTATCTATCTATCTCTACCTATCTATTTTTTGCTGAAGGATATTTGTTATTTGTTGCTTTTTACAGTTAGGAACAATGTCATAGGCAGGCACCGGTGGCTCATTACTATCATCTTACCTATTCCATGGCTAAGATTTGAGGATCTAGGTTTAAAGCCAACCCATACAGAAAAATCCATGAGACTCCATCTCCAATTAACCATCAACAATCAAGGATAGAGGTATGGCTTAAGTGGTAAAGCATCAACTGTGAACAAAAATGCCAAGCAAGGGTACAAGTTCAAGGGCCATGAGGTCAAGCCTTGGTACTAGCATGGAACAATAAAAAAAAAAAACCAAACCCAAAACAATAATAACAAACCCCATAACAAGGGCATTGTGAGTATTCTTGTATGTGTATTTTTTGATGCTTATGTGTCTGAGATTTGTGAGACATGCATATTTTCAGTTTTACTAGATAAAGATAAATCATCCAAAGTGGTCGTAATAATTTATAGTATCATCGATAATCTATGAGAGTAGCATTGCCATGTTTAGGAGAATTGATATATATATATATATGTAATATATAATACATAAAATTTAAATTATATATCCATCTATTATGTCTGCATGACAGATATGGTGAGTGTACAGTGGACAACCTGTGAGAGGTTTGAGATAACTTTACATATACTTATTTTTTGAGATGCTAAGTCTTTTGCCTATTTTGCTATTGTCTATTTTTCTTTTATTGGGTTATAGTTGCTCTTTATATATTCTGCATAGTTGGTCTTCATTAGTTAAATTTGTTGAAACTATCTCTCCCAAATTTATAGCTTGCCTTTTAACTCCCCTCCTTTTTTTTTTTTTTTCTGTTTTGTTTCAGTGCTGGAGATGGAACCCAGGGCAGGCTAGGTAGGTCTATGACACACTACTGAGTTATATATCCTCAACCCTTGGCTTTGCACTTTTATGACTTTTTTTTTTAAGATAAGATCTTGCTATATAGCCCAGGCTGGACTTTAGCTCTTGATCATCCTGGCTTAGCCTCCTGGAGGTTAGAATTATAGGCATAGAACACCACACCCAGGTTTGTGGTATTTTTTGGTCAAATCCTGTGTAGTACATAGGGCATCTTTGTACAAATTACAAATCAATCTCTTTGAAGGTCTGAAAAGTATAGTGCGGATTGCATTTCATCTTCCAGTTGCTTCTAGTTACTCTTGTCAGATGCCTTTGTGCAGCTTAGTGCATAAAACCAACTATGTAAAAGTGGTCACACTGCCTTTTATTAACAAAGGTTCTTAATTTTAATGTAGTCAAATTTATATCATGTTCTTTCCTTTATAAAATTGTTAGTACTTTTTGTGCACTTTTAATAAAAGTTTTAAACAATGAATATATAAATATGTAGCATTTATATTCATAAATTTTCTTTTCAACAAGGTAGGTAGTGGTTCATGCTTATAATCCTAGATACTCAAGAAGTGGAAATAGGAAGGACTGCAGTTCAAGGCCAGTCCAGACAAAAATGCTTATGAGATCTCTTCACAAACAATCGTTGAGTGGAGTGGCACATGCCTGTTATCTCAGCTACACAGGAAATGTAAATAAGAGGATCATGGTTCAGGCTGTCCTGGGCATAGACACAATAACCTATTTGAAAAATAACAGCCAAAAGGGCTGGGGTGGTGGCTCTGTGGCTCAAAGTGGTAGAGCATTAGCTTTGAGCAAAAATCTCAGAGACAGTGCCCAGGCCCTGAGTTCAAGCCCCACGACTTACCAAAACAACAACAAAACAAAAACAATAACAAAAGGGCTGGGGTATGGCTCAAATGGTAAAGCACCTGCCTAGTAATTGCAAGTCCCAAGGCCAAAAAGTTTTAAACTTCCCTCCCTCCCTCCCTCCCTCTCTTCCTCCCTTCCTCCCTTCCTCCCTTCCTTCCTTCCTTCCTTCCTTCCTTCCTTCCTTCCTTCCTTCCTTCCTTCCTTCTTGTTTGAGATCAGAGCTTCACGCTTGTGTGATACCCCGTGGGGCCCGATTATCAGCGGGGCCCAATCGTCAGCGTGGCGCCATGGTCCGGCCTGCTGGAGGGGGCGTGGCATCAGGAGGCGAGCCTCACCGCTCCACAGACCCGCCCACCGGACAGAGCCGGGCATTGAGAGGCTGACGTCCCAGCCCCGCGAGGCCTGCCGCCGGAGGGGCGTGCCACGCCGCTGAAAGGGGGCGGGGTGTGCTACTGGAGGGGGTGGGGTGTCGAGCCCCACATGGCGAGCTGCCTATGGGGATTGGACAGGGGGCAGCTTGGGGGGAGGAGCATGAATGGCGGTTTGAAACCTTTCCTGGGGGAGGGGCCCAGCCTGTCTGGGTGTATATATAAGCCGCATGTGCGCAGGCGCAAGGCCAGAGGTAGGATAGAGGAGTCCGGAGGAGGAGGCCAGAGGAGACCCGGAGTCCCGAGAGGGGGAGAGTAGGGGAAAGCCCGTGAGTCCTGAGGGAGGAAGGGGGAGCAGCCAGGGGCCTGCGGAGGGGTGCCTACCTGAGCCGGGCAGGGCAGCGCAGGCCTGTGGGGAGCGGAGAGGCCTGCAGAGGAGGAGGAAGGGAAGAAGGGGAAAAGCCTTCCCCTTTGGAGATTTGGAGTTGGAGGTGTGCAGACCAACTAATAAAGGTCAAGAGGTCAGGGCTGCCCACTGGAGGCTTGGAGGTTTGGTGGTTGAGGCTGCTTTTGGTTCTGGGTATCTAGCCCAGGACAAGGTAGGCTCAGAACCCCTTTCTGGTGTAAATAGTGTAAATAAACTTTTGTCCACCTTTCACTGTGCCTTGATGGAGTGTCTCACTCTGGAGGTCATATGTGTTGCTAAACAGATGTTCTACCAACTAAGTGATGACCGTAGCCTTTAGTTTTTTTTTTCAGAGCTGGTCTATCATTTTGCCCAGGTCTAGCCTCTCATTGTGATTTTCTACCCAAGGCTTCCAACATAGCCTTATATAGGCTTATAATTTTACACCCAACTTATTTTGTTGAATATAGTCTCACTAACATTTTGCCCAAACTGGCCTCAAACTCTAATCTTCCTGATCTTTGTCTCTTGAACAGCTAAGATGACATGTGTACACCCTATTCCCGGCCTAGACTTTTTTTTTTGCTAAGGTTCACCAAATAATACAGTAATACATTAAAACTATGATTCATTGTGTTAGGCATCACAAGCAATCTATATATGATTTAACATATATGGGAAAATGGGTACAGATTACATGCAAATACTCTGCCATTTTTTTTTTTTTTGTCGGTCGTGGGGCTTGAACTCTGGGCCTGAGCGCTGTCCCTCAGCTCTTCAGCTCAAGGAGAGCGCTCTACCACTTAAGCTACAGCGCCACTTCCGGTTTTCTGGTGGTTTAGGCTGGCTTTGAACTGCGATCCTCAGATCTCAGCCTCCTGAGTAGCTAGGATTACAGGCGTGAGCCACCAGCACCCGGCTTCTGCCATTTTTTTTAAAAGCAATTGGAACATCAAGTTTTGGCCTGATATGTATGTGTACATGTGTGTGTGTGTGTGTGTGTGTGTGTGTGTGTGTGTGCATGTACACATGCACAATGAAAGATAGCACAGTTTGTCTTTTCCAATTATCTAATCAACATCTTTGTGTAATGGTTACTTGCTTCCTTCAATGCAAGTGACATAGTCTTTATGTAGTCCAGGCCAAAGTGAACATGATCATCACCTAGAAATATTCTACCTAGAAATATCCTTATATTTTAGTGTGTTCTTTCCAGCCATCCTAGTCTGTTCTTCACACTTACTTTTATATTTCACAATCACCTCCTCTGCCCCTCTTATACCTGAGTGTCAGACAACATGTCACTTACCCCAATACTTTGCACTCTGACAATTGGATAAAGGTTATGCCTAGGCTGCTGTGTGTCTCTGGACAAACAGCACAGCTGTGTAGTTCTGTGCTCTTCTCACATCTTTCCTTCCTTCCTTCCTTCCTTCCTCTCTCTGCAAATGCGTGTGTGTGTGTGTGTGTGTGTGTGTGCGCGCGCTGGTACTGGGCCTTGAACTTGGGGCTTTGTGCTCCTGCTTGACTTTGACCAAGGATGGTGGTTTACCATTTGAGCCACCCCTCCATTTCAGACTTTTGCTGGTTAATTGGAGATGAGTCTCTTGCATTTGTTTGCCCAAGTTGGCATTAAACCTTGATCCTCAGATCTCAGCCTTCTAAGTACAGGCAGGAGTCACTGGTGCCTGGCTCCCCCTCACCCCTTCCAAAAAGAGAAAGATCCTTTCTTCTTTTAGGACTTAGCTTTCTTGCTTTTCACACATAGTACCTAATGGCTCATCCTGGACTTTCTTTTCTCTGGGCTCTTCATCTTCCCATGAAGCAGGTAATATTTTGCATAAGAGAAGACTGCGATTCAGAAGAATTCCAAGGTTGCTCCATAGTCTCCCAACCCGTAAGTGGCTGAGGCAGGAATAAGACTCTGCCCTTGCCCAATTGAAGCCTAAAATTCTATTTTTCAGTTTTCCACATCCTCCTTGCTTTTCCTTCCCTCTGCTCCTTCCTACTTACTTCCAAACACTTCTCTCCATGGGATCCATCTAGAATCATGATGGTTTTTATTTCAGTCCTACCATTTCACTGCATTGAAATTGTATGCTATAGCATACTGCTGTCTTTTAAAAGGGTACATATTACATTATTAAAAGCACCAGGTACACAATAAGACAACAGAAAAAATTACTGATAGCATGCCTTAAAAAATATCCACGTGCTCATGGTTAAGGCCTGTAATCCTAGGTTTTCAGGAAGCTATATAATGTGGGTAGGGACAGATAAACAGTAAGGGAGGGGTGACATTGTCCAAACAGAAATGTGCTCTTTACCTGACATAAAACAGTAACCGCTCTCTGTATATCACCTTTATACTAACAATTTAAAAAAATAAAAAAATTAAGTAAAAAAGAAATTGTATGCTATTCATGCTCTAAACTTATTAATTTACTTATTTATTTGGTGGTGATGATGGGGAGGATACTTGGGATTAAACCCAGAATACTGAGCAAGCTAAACATGTGCTCTACTACTGAGTCAGATTCCCAGCTCTATCCTCTAAACATTATGTCCATTGAAGGCAAAAGCCAAGTGATGCTCAGTATGGTGTCTTTAGGGCTCCTCAAAGAAACTTCCGTGGCTAAAGTGAGCATCAGCAACTTGTCCATTAAAGTCAAAGGACTGGCCGGGCGCCTGGGCTGTGAGACTCTTATCTCCAATAAACCATCAGAAAACCAGAAGTGGCACTGTGGCTCAAGAGCACTTGCCTTGAACTGAAGAGCTGAGGGGCAGCGCCCAAGCACAGAGTTCAGGCCCCACGACTGATTAAAAAAAAAAGTCAAAGGACTTCGTCCCCATTCTCCTTGACCCATCTGAGGAGTTAACATGGCCAATTACTCCAGCCTTCTCTATTGCCCTGTTTAGCCATTCACCTTGTTTCCTTCCTGTCCCTGACCACTGCATACAATGTCAGTCTTCAGATCCATCTTTCACCTGTCTACTTTCAGTCCCTAGTTAGGTTCAGGCCTGTGCTGTTTGGTCTGTACTGGTGTCACAGTTCCTAGGCTTGTGTCTCCTCCAGTCAGCATACTAGCACTTCTGTGCTTCGAATTCTTTTTTTTTTTTGCTGGTCGTGGGGCCTGTATTTGGGCCTGGGCGCTGTCCCTCAGCTCTTCAGTTCAAGGCTAGCACTCTACCACTTGAGCCACAGTACCACCTCTGGCTTTTTCTGCTTATGTGGTGCTGAGGAATCGAACCCAGGGCCTCATGCATGCAAGGCAAGCGCTCTACCACTGAGCCACCTTCCCAACCCTGAATTCTTAAATGAGTAGTATTGCCTGGAGTGAAATCAAGTTCTTAAGCATGTCAGAAGAGGCCTTTCATCCTCTGTCCTCTCAGGGCCCATTCATGCCCCCTTTCCTTTTCACAGCTCTGTGATGTCTCTAGTCTATGGTAGCTGACCTGCTAGCGAGTGTCCCTGTCCGCCATGTTCATCCACACCTGTGTATCTTTCCCCAAGCAACTTCGTTTAAATGAGGTTTAGGTTTCTCCATCTCTTCCTCTCCTCTCCCCTCCCCTCCTTTTCCTTTCTCTCCCAGAGAACATCTTATTCATCAAATAAAACTGGGCTATTCCTAGTTTTAGTGCCTGTTCACTTCTCCATGTTCCAAAAAGAAGTTTCTACTCAGAGCTATTATGGAAGATAACATTTCTATAGCTTGCTAGACTGGGGCCTTCCGGAAGAGAGTGGTTTTTCTCTGCCTTTGCAATCCTATACGTATAATAAATAGGTGATGGCTAAACAAGTGAATGAACGGAGGAAGCAGAGGGAAGGGAAGAAGCCTTAGAGACAGAAAGCCGGAGACAGAAGCTTGCTTTGCAGAGGATTATTATAGAACAAGGGCCGAGCTGCTGTCTTTCAGAACATGGATAGAAGACTCTCAACACTGAAGGCAGAGAGCCCAGGCCAAACGCTGGACAGGGAGCGGTGCTTTCAGGACCCCAGAGAATCAACAAGGAAGCTCGCCGTGCGAGGGCAGGGCCTGGGGTTTCTCGGCCGAGCCCTTCTGCTGGTTCCTGCGGAACAGAGCGGCGAGGCGCGGCCTGATCGCCTTGGTCCTGGCGGGGTTGAGCAGGCACGGGAGCAGCAGGTAGAAGGCGCCGAGCAGGTTGTGCAGGGCCTGGGAGGCCGCGCGGGCCAGGCGGTCGGCCATGGACGAGGACACGGCGGAGGAATAGATGGTGAAGAGGACCAGCAGGTGGGAGCCGCGGGTCTGGAGGACCTTGGAGCGCGCCGGGCCCGAGGACGAGATGCGGAAGGCAGCGTGGATGAGGCGGGAGCAGGAGGCCCCGAGCAGCAGCAAGTCCAGGGCTCTGTTGAGGACGCGCATGGCTTGGCCCACCCGCTTGTTGAGCCAGACGTCGCCACAGGCCAGCTGCCTCAGGGCCGTGCGCTCACGGGCCAAGTGACGGATGATACTGGAGCAGCGGCAGAAGCGCAGCCGGGAAGCCAGCGCCGCCACCACCGGGGCCACAGAGCCCGTGCGCCCGGAGGCCGCCACCCCGACCAGGGCGACCAACAGCGCCGGGACCGCCACTACCTCCGGGGAGCCGAGAGGGCTGCAGCTGGCCACGTAGCGATCCAAGGCCCTGACCAGGAGGATGACCTCCAAGACGATGAGGAAGTAGACGTGGAACATCTGGAGCAGGTGGCGAGGCGGGGAGATGCGGTGCAAGTGTGTGGAGACGCTGGAGAGCATGGCGGACACCACGGTGGTGGTGGCGGCGGCGGCGCAGATGTTGGCGGCCAGGAGCAGCGCGATGAGCAGGTACATGGGCTGGTGCAGGCTGGGCTGCCACCGTGCGGATGACCAGGGCGTTGGTGGACAGGATCACCAGGTAGAGGCTGAGGAAGGGCAGCACCAGGAGGGCCCCGGGACTCCTGTAGTCCCGGAAAGCCCACCAGGATGAAGCTGGTGGAGGACCCGTTGAAGCTGCCGTTGCTCCACCCTGACGTCATTCCTGGGAGGGCCAGAAGCCAGCTCTTCCTGCCCCAGCCGCCTCTCCAGGCCGCTCTAGGCGCTTCGTGCTTCATGATCTACTGCATTTCTGCAGAGAAAATGAAGAGCTCTTTGTTCACATTTAGTGGGATCTTTCAGCTCCTTAGGGCTTGCTTTTCTTTTTTTTTTTTTTACAAAGAAAAACCTTTCCATACTTATTGAGAACTTACATTCCTCTAGTTTCAATGCTAGAGGGGCTTATAGTACACCCCGAATAATAGATGGTCTCTGTCCTGAGTGAACTTATAGTGTATTGAACAAATCCGAAGTGACAAGGAAGAAAAAAAAATGCAGTAATAGGATGCTAGCATGGAAGCCCTGTCTGTCCTACATCCAAGAAGAAAACATAAAACAAATACTTGTTCCTCATTTCAAAGTCGGGCGCTGGAGGAGAATTTACACAATTGGTTGCAATTGATTGCAACCTGTATACTCCAATGCCCACCTAGAAAGCACAGGAAGTTTGAGATTGAGGAGTCTGAGAGACAGCACATGTTGGGGAGAGCTGGCATTTTCCTTTCCTGCATCCTGAAAGGGTAGGAGTCAGGACACCAAAGGGGCTTCACCTGGAGCCCAGGAATTCAAGGCTTTGAAGAACACAACAGTGAACTCAAGTTACATCCCTGTACATAGGCTATGAGGTAGCGGTGTTAGCAATCCTATCAAAAATAGAGATGGAGGGCTGGGAAGGTGGCTCAGTGGTAGAGCCCTTGCCTTGCATGCCTGAGGCCCTGGGTTCGATTCCTCAGCACCACATGAGCAAAAAGAAAAAAGCCGGAAGTGGCGCTGTGGCTCAAGTGGTAGAGCACTAGCCTTGAGCTGAAGAGCTGAGGGACAGCGCCCAGGCCCAGAGTTCAGGCCCACTACCGGACCCAAAAAAAAAACAACCAATAGAGATGTATAAAATCTTCTGTTCTTGGTGAATTGATTTGTGGTTTCCTAGAGACTCTCTCTCTCTCTCCCTCTTTTTTTTTTTTTGGTCAGTCATGGTACTTGAACTCTGGGCCTGGACGCTGTCCCTCAGCTCTTCAGCTCAAGGCTAGCGCTCTACCACTTGAGCCACAGTGCCACTTCCTCTCCCCTTTTGTTGGTTGG
>NW_012267238.1:1357189-1371878 GCF_000151885.1 Dipodomys ordii | reverse complement strand
CCACCCCCCCACCCAATCCTCCTCCCCCCCTCCACCAAAGTTGTAAGTTCGTTTTTGAAATAACGACTTGTACATCTCAATGTTGCAATGGGTCCACCTGTATCCCTATTTAAAGGATTTGTTTGTTCCCTTTCCCTCCACAAATTATACCAATATCAAATACAGTGAAAGCAGGGGTTATACTGTGGGGCCTCCCTCCCTTTTTTTTTTTTTTGCTAGTCCTGGGGCTTGAACTCAGGGCCTGGGCACTGTCCCTTAGCTTCTTCTTCTTCTTCTTTTTTTTTTTTTTTTACAAGGCTAGCACTCTACCACTTGAGACACAGCACTACTTCTGGCCTTTTCTGTTTATGTGGTACTGAGGAATGGAACTCAGGGCTTCATGCATGCTAGGCAAACACTCTACCACTACGCCACATTCCCAGGCCCAGATTCCCTTGTTTTGATGAGAGAGAGCGCATGTATGTGTGTGTGTGTGAAGAGGTGATTTCAGTGCAGTAAAAGCACTGTAGTGTTTTGCTTGCTGCACCGTCCTTATCATGAGAGTCTTCCTTGTGAAGGCCCAGACCCTGCAACGTGTGGGGTCGCCTGGAATGTGCCCCGGGGGTGTGCCCGCAGCCCTGCTCTCCTCCAGCACTGGTCCTCACCCGGGGTGTGCCCGCAGCCCGGCTCTCCTCCAGCACTGGTCCCCACCCGGGGGTGTGCCCGGGGTGTGCCCGCAGCCCGGCTCTCCTCCAGCACTGGTTCCCATCATTGTTCCTGCCACAGTGCCCTAACCGACAGTGTCTTTTAAGAATCTAGAACATACTAGGTTATGGTAGATATTTAGTAGCAGTGAACTCGTGTGCAGGTTTTACAAAAGCCTAACAGGACAGGCATTGTCTTTTGCATTTGGTAATTGAAGAAACTAAGGTAAGCAAGGCTCTATTATAGTATGTAATATCTCATATAGGAACCTCATTGTTTCATTCCACATTCTTTTTCATGGGATCTGGCAAATTGAAGCTGAGGCTTTTGGCTGGGAGGGAAGGCAAGGGGAAGGCAAGATGAAGATTGTGAGAACCACAATGTCTGTATTGGATAAACTATAAGTCTAGTGGTTTTTTTTTTTCTCTTCTGGTCCTGTGGCTTGAACTCAGGGCCTGTCCTTGAGCTCTTGTGCTCAAGGCTAGCACTCTTACCACTTGAGCCATAGAACCACTTTTTTGGGGAGTTAATTAGAGACAAGGGTCTCACAGACTTTTCTGCCAGGATTGGTTTTGAACTGCGATCCTCAGGTCTCAGCTTCCTGAGTAGCAAGGATTACAGATGTGAGCCACCAGCGGTAGCTGGTGAGAGCAATTCTTGAGTAGGTACTAAGGGACAAACTCAGCAATGGAGCCAGTGGCCAGGGAAGGTTGTGTGACACAGGAGTCTGATGCCTGGCACTGAGTACAGGACGCTGAGGTTGACTTGGTTTTGTGGCTGGGGTCACGTGATATAGGGAGTCTCCACTGTCCACAGGACAGAAAGTCAGGCACAATCTAGACGCACGTCCTGGCTCAGGGTCAAATCAAGCATTATTCTCAGAGAATGTAGCTCTGTACCTGGGCCTGCAGGTGGCATACAGGAAGTCGGGGGGGCCGGAGCAGACCAGCTGAGAGCAGGATTGGGGTACTGTGTGGGAAGGAGCACCATCAGAGGTCTTCCGTTCAGCAGCCACATTTTGAGGAAGGGGGCCTCGCTAGGTCCTGAGTCTCATCCTGCACAGTAGGGCTGGCAGGGACCTGGTGCTCAGAGCTTGGTTAAGGGATACTGGATACTAAAGCTGAGCTGCAGGTCTTCATAGAAACCCACACGTGGCTGGGCCGTGAGGTGATATAGGTCTCACCCTATGTGGGATTGGCTGTAATGCCCAGGCTGTACTCACTGGGCCGAGGGAGGCTGTGGGGGCAGGGAGGGGATGCCGGCACCTGTGCGAGCACCTGCTAGTTTTCTCTTGGAGCCTTGGAATGCTCGCCACTCCCCACCCCCAAAGGTACCTTGTATTCCGCTTGCTTAAGTCTTTATGATTCTACTTAGTGAAGTTGTAATGATCGATTGTTTTATTGCTTTACTTTTGTGTTGGTCCTAGTGCTTGAACTCAGGGTCTGGGAGTTGTCCCTGAGCCTTTTTTTTTTTTTTGCTCAAGGCTAGAGCTCACGTGGCTTGAGCCACATGGACACTTCTGGTGTTTTTGATAGTTAATTGAAGATAAGAGTCTCATGGACTTTCCTGCACGGGCTGGCTTCCATCTGTGACCCTCAGATCTCAGCCTCCTGAGTAGTTAAGATGACAGGGGGTGAGCCACCAACACCTGGCACCATTTACTTATTTTTAAAATTAGCATACATCAGTTGTACAAGGGAGGGGATTTTGTTATGCTAATTCCATACCTGGATGGAACGTATCCCTCCATCTCTCTCCTTCCTTCCCCTCTACTTCTTAAAACAAGTTCAACAGGTTTCATCATTCTACTTTCACACATGATTATAAATCCCTTCAGCCATAAGCATCCTCATTCCCGCCTCCCATAGTGCCCCCTCCTGTAGTGACACCTGCCCCACATAGCCTGCTTTACTTCCTTCATTCTTTCCCCATTTTCCATGCATATTAATTGTGCAAAGGGGTTTTGCCAGAGTCTTTCACCGTGTATATGTCATCATTTAGTAAGATTAACCCACTGTTCTCTCTTTCCTCATTGCCCATACTCCCTACTGTTCAGCAGCTTTGTGTGTGTTTCCCCAGGCCCTCTTCACACACAGACACAACGAATGTTATCTACCATTCTCGTTTCCCCTCTCACCTCCCCAACACCGCAGACTCACAATTGTGTTTGTACACATATATGTATATGCATACTTGGGTATATCTTTTAGGTCTAGATTCCATCAATGAGCAAAAATATATTTGACTAATTGAACTTGATTTATGGGGCTCAACATCATAGTCTCCACATCATAATCATAATCAACATCCACTGTCCTGTGAGTGACATAATGTCATTTTTATAGTTGAGTGATATTCTAAGGTTTATGTGCATCATATTTCCTTTATTCATCAATTGTTGGGTACCTTGACTAATCCCACAGTTTGGCAATTGTAAACAGAGGCCTGAAGTGCACATGCACATGAAGACCCCTCTCTTGTATATTGATTTACACCATTCAGATGTATGCCTAAGAGCAGCCTGGGAAGGTCATGGGGTAGATCTGTTCTTGTTTTTCTTTGAGGAACCTCCAAACTGATTTTCATTGTTGTTGCACTAGTTTACAATCTCATAAAGTATGAAGATTACTTTTTCCCCCTGCATCTTTGTTGTTTGCTTTTTTGATGATTATTATTCTAACTCAGATGGGATGGTGTAGTTTTGATATGCATTTCTCTTATGACTAAGGCTGCTAAACATTTCTTTGTGTACTTATTAGTCAACTGTATTTCTTCTTCTGAGAACTGTCTAATTCTTTGCCTACTTCTTAACTGGGATATTTGTTCTTTTACTACTTATTTTCTTGAGCTTTCTGTATATTTTAGATATTAATCTTTTATACATTGAATAATTGGTGAAGATTTTCTCCCTTTCTACAGGTAGTCTCTTGGTTCTGATAATTGTTTCTTTAAAAGTGCAGAAACTTTCATTTGTTAATTCTTGTTCTTAATTTCTAGGCAAATGGAGTCCTGTTAAGAAAACGTTGTATGCCAGTGGCTCACACCTCTAATCCTGTCTGCTCTGGAGGCTGTGATCTAAGAATTGCAGTTTGAAGGCAGCCCAGGCAGGAAAGTTCATGGGACTGTAATCTCCACTAAACTACTCCCCTGCAAAAAAAAAAAAAAAAGAAGAAGAAGAAGAAAAAGGCTAGAAGTAGAGCTGTGGCTCAAGTGGTAGAGTACTAGCCTTAAGCAAAAGAAGCTCAGGAACAGCGCCTAGACCCTGAGTTCAAGCCCTAGGACTGGCATACACACACACACACACACACACACACACACACACACACACACACACACAAGCACACACACACACGCAAGCACACATACAGACATATGACAGTATGAGGTTGGAGATGTGGCTCAGATGATAGAGAGCCAGCCAATGAGTGAAATGTCAGATAGTGAGTTTGAGTCCCAGTTTTGGATGAAAAGAAAAGACAAGAAAATAGTTGAATAACTGGGAGCTGGGCACCGGTGCCCTGTAATCCGAGCCACTCAGGATGCTGCAACCTAAAACTGCAGTCTAAAGGTATCTTGGGCAGGAAAGTCTAATGAGGCTTTTTTTTTTTTTAAATCTCCAATTAGCAGCCAAAGAGCTAAGAAACAGAGCCCAGGCCTTGAGTTCAAGAGTTGGGGGACAGAAGTGGGGGGAAGAAAAATAAAAATATAAATAATTACCTATGCTTCTCCCCTCTCCCATTTCATGTAATCGTTTCAGTGTTTCAGATCTGATATTTAAATCTTTAATCCATTTGGAGTTGGCATTGTTCATGGCTCTCTTTTCCTGCATGTGCCTTAAATATTTTGACCATTTTCATTTTGCTTCACCTTCTCTGGTCACTACCCTCTTTCCCATGAGTGCTCACATCCTGGATCTGCTGTACATTCCAGATGTCCTGCCTGGGGGAGTAGACGTAGAACATCTGGAGCAGGTGGCGAGGTGGGGAGATGCAGTTGAAGTGTGTTGAGAAGCTGAAGAACATGGCGGGCACCACGGCGGTGGTGGCGGCACAGATGTTGACAGCCAGGAGCAGGGTGATGAGCAGGTACATGGGCTGGTGCAGACTCCTCTGTCCCATGTGGATGACCAGGGCATTGGTGGACAGGATCACCAGGTAGAGGCTGAGGAAGGGCAGCACCAGGAGGGCCCGGAACTCCCGTAGTCCTGTAGTCCTTCGTCCACTAGGATGAAGCTGGTGTAGGACACATTGAAGCTTCTGTTCATCTTGGCCCCAAGATAGAAGAGTGGTAGGATGTTTGGTTTTGGATCCCCAAGCTCTAACAAGGACCTGATCCTCCAGTACTTCTGGGATGGGGGAAGATATTTAGAGTCATAACCCAACAAGATTCATATCTTTGAATACATCTTGCCCTTGATTTCAAAGAAATTTCTTGAAGAAGATTTTGGATGTGGCATTCCTGAGTCACATGATACCAGTGGTTTTGAAAGTATCCAAGTTAGTTTCCAGGGAAGTGAGACAAAGCTCGTCACTGATGCACTGGTGCTACTTTGGAATTGAAATGATTTAAAAAAAAACTGAGGAATGCAAAACATCTCATTTTAGTGGATGCATTGTCTTTTGTGGATTTCTTATCCACAGACAGGTAGAGAATGGAGGGTCCTCTGCTGGCCAAGGCAGGTTTTCTGTGGGGGCCAGCGACATCTGGGCGCAGGGTTGTGACCTGAGGGCCAACTTAAGGCTTTGGATATGGCAAGATCACGTGGCCTGGATTCCTGGGCACCTGGCCCTGCAGCGTGGGTATGCCCAGTGGACAGTCAGGGCTGGACAGTCCTGCAGACAGCAGAACCCCTACCAGCCCTGCTCGCACCCTGCTCCAGACCCAGGTGAGAAGTTTATCAAGAGGGGGGGCATTTTTACACTGGGTGGGACTCACTTCCTGGGACCCTTCCCTGGGCCAGCACCCCTAGGACTTGCTCCTCTCCCTGGGGTCCCCTTTCGTTTGCTCTTAGGTCATCCTCGCTCCTGTGGGCTACACCTGGGCCTGGCAGGCAGTGGCTGGCAAAGCTAGCTTCTCAGCTCCTCTCCTTTGGTGGCCAAGGATCATGGCATTTCCCCTTAGTTCACACCTCGGTCAACTCAGACCTCTGAAATGGGTTTGCTGCAGGCTCTGTACTAGTGTCTTAAAGGCTCCACAAGAAATTACCACTTTCCTGTCACAGTTCTGGTGACTAGAGGCCCCAGACCATGGGGTGTGCAGGTCAGGCTCGCGGGCAGGCTTTAGAGGAGAACATATCCTGGCCTCTTCCAGCCTTGGTGGTTCTACAAGTTCCTCAGCCTGTGCAGTGTAATGCCAGCTCTGCCTCTGTCTTTTCCTGTCTTCATTTACCACTGGATTTACAGCCCATCTGGGTCATCCAAGATGATCTCATCTGAAGATCCTGAAACGAATTACATTCATCAAGACCCTTTTCCTAAACAAGCTCCTAAACAGGCTCCTGGACTCCAACACATCTTTGTATGTGTGTGTGTATGTGTATGGGGACACCATCCAGCCCATTTCAGTCCCCTAGGTGTGCAATTTGAAAGGACAGGAGGGGGAGGGGCAGTGACAGGGCCTTGTCTGTCTTGGGGGCAGAGGGCAGATGTAGGGGTGACTGTGCCAGCTGTGGTAGGGAGCCAAGGCACTACTCCCAGAAAGCCCCTGTATTCCATGAATAAAGTTCTGGACTCCAGGGGTGCAGTTTAGAAGGGGGCCTGGCCCACCCATGGGCTATGGCTGAGCCAGAAAGCTTCATGCAGTAGCTAAGTTTCAACAGCTTACTGTACGAAACAGATTCTCTGGATCATGAGTGCACAGACACCTTTCACTCTGAGGGGTCTTTTTCACACTAGGTCCTCTCTCCGTTGTGTCTTCTCTTAAGTCTTATCAGAGTGGAGTAGGCCTCTCTCAGGCTTGAAGATCCCCCTGCAGGGGCAGCATCCATTGAGGGGCAAATGTGTGACAGAGTGCCAAGGGCAGGTTCTTTAGATCATGACCAGAACTTGAAACCAGGTCAACTAGGAAGGGGGAACAGAAGGTAGGCAGGTGTCTCCACGCCAGCATGGCCACCACTGGCCTCCCCACCTCTGCCTGCTACCAGGCAGGTTGTCTCCTTTCATCTCTCTTTCCACCTGTGGCCAAGGCTCAGTTTACCTGGCCACACGCAGTACTAGGAAGTAGCAGTGTTGGGATTTAGAGTCAAGTCTGATCGCATACGACTATTGGCCCAGGGGTTGGAGGTATGGCTCAGGTGGTAGAGCACCCATCAATGAGCAAAAGTGTTAGATTCCTTGAGTCCTGGTCTGGGGAGTGAGGTTGAGGGAGACTACTGGCCTGGACTGGCTGAAGGACATTTTTCTGAAGGGGTACTCTGCATACAGAGTCCATGAATGCAGAACTGAGTCACAGCACCCTGCAGTTTTTGGTTTGGGAGGGGGAGGGGTTACTGAGAATCCAGTGGCCAGTGAGAGTCTGGGCCTTTGCTGTGTGAGTGTGGGCAAGGCCCAACCCCTAAAGAAGGGGTGGGCACAATTCATTTGGGTGGTCCTTCCTGCTGAGCATCCTCGCCCCAAGAAACAAGGCTTGGGACAGGAAGAGGGAGTGGGGAGAGGGAAATCTGGTAAATGGCTTGTGATGTGGCTCCTGTGTAGGAGAGGCAGGTGAGAGGCAATCTGGGGTTGGTGTTCCAGAAAGACACAAGGCCTGAGAAGACCCTCTTGGACACAGAAAGCAGCCAGCTGTATGGCTTCAGTTCCTTCCAACACATAAACAAGTTATCTGGCTGTAGCGGGAGGAGGGCTTTCTGAGTAAACCTCTTGGAGCAGCCTGTCCTTTGTATCTACGTCCAGGCTGGGGGAGACCTCACCCAGTAGATACCTGCGCCTCTTCTGGCCTCCAGACTGGCTGGCCAGCAGCGCAAGATTCCTGGATATTAGACTGCATTTCCCCCAAATGTCACCAGGTGGCACCCAAGCACCATATACTGCAAGGCCACCAGTGCTAGGGCCTGTGTCAGAGGGACCATGGCTACACTGGCAGGGCTATGAGTTTGAGTCCCTTTATTCTCACACACCTTGGTGACCCCTCTGCACCCTCCACCGCTCTGTTGGTCCTGATAGTGTAGGGTAAGAGGTCTGGCTTCATGAAGTTCTGGAAGGTGCTTCCTTTCTGAGCCTCAGATTGCTTTACTGAAAATTGTGTATAATGACAGCACCAACCTTTCCCCCCCTCCACTTCCTCTCTCTCTCTCCTTCCTTTTCTCCCTCCTCCCTTCCCATCATATTCACCGAGCCCATGCCTGATTAGTCCACACAGCTGTGTTCAACAAAAGCCTAAAAGGTTGTTCTGAGGATACAGTAATGTCTATAACTAATTTAGCACAGTTGACTCATACACAGCATGGCCTCTAATCATTGCAACAATGCTACATGTGTGTCCTGTTATTATTATAATAGCTAACATGGAGGAGGAGACAGGTAAAGACCTTTGCCTGGGGTCACACAGTTGGAACATGGACGAGGGCTGTCAACTCCTAAACCCAACACATGCTGCTGCTTTCATTTGGCTTAGGGATGGATATGGCTCCCTCCAGGAGCCCAGAGGACTTTGGACCTTCCTCATCTGTAGCTCCAAGTCCCCACTCCTCCTGCAGGTTTGGTCCTGCTGGGGGGGGGGGACTGGTAAGAAGGCCCGTGGTCATCAAGAGACCACTGTTGATTCATGAGCCCCCAAAGGTCCCGGCCCAGATCCCTTCTGCTAGTGGTAGGACTCAGCTCTGTTAAAGACCATAGGCCAGAGCCCTGCATTCAACTCTGGTGGTCCTGCACATGAACACCCAGCCACAGAGTGGGATTATTGAGCTAATGCCTCTCTCCAGGAGTCAGTGGTGCAGGCAGCTGAGAGCTCCTTCCTGGTCAGAATAGAAGAGGGCGGGTTGAGACACATTCAAAGCTGTGTTTCCTAGCATGCTCTCTGCTTCTGTTAGGTGGTGGGCTTATTTGGAGTGATGGACGCAGCAGAGAGAAGGTCCTTGAAACTCATAGGTGACATCTAAAAGCAGGACCAGACAAGGAAGGGAGTCTGCTGGCCTCCACTCCCTCCGCCTGCACCGGGCCTGTGTTTCCCTCTCGTCCTCCGAGCATCACCTGCTGGCCTAAGACCTGCTGCTATGAGTTCCCTGGGAGGAGGGCAGATCTGCCTCATGTGTGGCCTGCTGTGTGAGTGAAGAGCTGAAGAAAGTCTGGCTGAGCCGCTCAAGCATTCTCCAGCAGAAAAGCCCTGGGCTCCACTCTGGGCATGGCCGGTTTCCAGCTCTGTACCTTGAACAGTGATCTCAGGCTTTGCAAGCTCACTGCCTCATCTTTGAGATGGCATGGGCTATGTCTGTCTGGCCCTGGATTGTGCAGATCATGATGTTGAGCTCACTATTGAGCACACTATTGAGCTCAGTTTTCACAGTGAGCTGCAAGGCAGGTAACGCCCCATCGCACAGATGGCAAAGTTAAGCACAGAAAGTCACACAGAGTCTCACCCTTGTGCCTGACACCCCCCCCCCCACTTCACTGCACTTTCTTCTCTGTCTCATTCTTCGCAGACTCCATACTTGCTACTGAAGCTGACATGGTGCAAGGGAGCGACACTTGGCCCTGAATTCCATGCTCTTTTCATTCCACCAATGTATCACACAGTATTGGCCACATCCAAATTGCCTGTGTCAGGCAATTAACTGATAGACACTGTCTTTAATCTTTTTTTTTTTCCAGTCTTGGGGCTTGAACTCAGGGCCTGGGCACTGTCCCTGAGCTTCTTTTGCTCAAGGCTAGCACTCTACCACATGAGCCACAGCGCCACTTCCAGCTTTTTCTGTTTATGTGGTACTGAGGAATTGAACCAGGGCTTCATGCATGCTGGGCAAGCACTCTACCAATAAGTCACATTCCCAGTCCACTGTCTTTAATCTTTACAACTTTATGCAATAAAGGTGGGGAATAACCCCCCACTGCACAGATGAAGAAAAATCTTGCAGAAGTTAACTATACAATGTGCATGAATTTACGTAGCTGGTTGAGTAGCAGAGCTGGGATCCAGCCCAAACTCCAGCAAACCTAATGTTCTGTGCAGGAACAGGTGTATGACCTGCTCATACACAGCTGGATCACCCTGAGTCTCAGTTCATTTATCTCTGGAATAGGCATGACAATGAACGCCCCACAGCGCTTCTCTGGAGGGTAAGTGGGTGATGCACGTCTGACATTTAGCTGGGAAATAGCTGTTTCTTGCTGCCATCATCTTTACATCACCCTCCCCGTCTCCTTCCTGGGACCGCTGTGAGGAACAAATGGGCTCATGTGGGTTGGTGGCTTCTGTGACATGACTGGGCTGGGGATCGGGGTGGGGAGCATCCTCAGCTTGGTGGTCAGACATCTTGTTTCCTTCAGGGCTGTAATGCTTGGCCCTGGGCATGTCTAGGCCGCGCCGAGTGTCTCAAGGTGGGGCGGAGGGCAGAGTTGGGGCAGAGGGCAGAGTTGGGGCACTGTCTCCCACATGGAGGCCATCCTGTGATCCCGAGGAGCCAGTTAGGACCTCAGATGGCCAGGGAGAGGCAAAGGTTTCTGTGTGCACCTGGGCTTAGGCGAGCAGGAGAAAGCTGGGCCCCAGCAGGGACCAACTGTGTCCTCTAGGGCTGGAAAAAGTTTGGGCTGCTGCAGAGCAAGTTGTAGGCCCTGTGGGAGGAAGTTGTACCTGCTCCAACTTTTCCCACTCTGTGCTCCGTGCTGTGTCCCTGAGGCTTGCCGAGTGATTTGCTGCTAATTAGGCCATAATGAGCTGGACCGCGGTGGCCTGTGGGGTTGCTGAGGGCGAGGGGGAGGAGATGGGCTCAGCGGGACACCTGGGGCCCAATTACAGCAACCTGGCCTTGATGCCAGGCCCAGCTGATGCCCGAGCCCACGGGGCGATCCACTCGCCCCTGGTGCCCACTTTGCTAGCCTGGCCAAACTTTTAATGAGAAAAATGGCTGCTTCTCTCCCTGGCCTGCTGATTACCCTGGGCAGGCCACCAGGGCGCTGCCTGCTCCGTTCTTAAAGAGCCAGAACAATTTCTACAGTATAACTTAATTTCTACAGTATAACTTGCCGTAGTTTTTTTTTTTTTTTTTTGTCGGTCGTGGGGCTTGAACTCTGGGCCTGGGCGCTGTCCCTCAGCTCTTCAGCTCAAGGCGAGCGCTCCACCACTTGAGCCAAGCACCATTTCCGGTTTTCTGGTGGTTTATTGGAGATAGGAGTCTCACGGTCTCTCCTGCCCGGGCTGGCTTTGAACCGCGATCCTCAGATCTCAGCCTCCTGAGTAGCTAGGATTACAGGCGTGAGCCACCAGCGCCCGGCTACTTGCCGTAGTTTTAAGTGGATTGATTGCAGGCAGGTCATGTGGGGTCCAGACACGGACCCTTCAGTGAGCCTGGAGGAAGGCAGGCCTCGCAGGCCTCAGTGCTTGGAAATAATCGAGGCCCACAGGAGATACTATGAACCGGAAACTGGTTACTTCGAGTAGTCACCATTGTCCATGGCCTGGCTGAGACCTGGCTGGGGCTGGCTTCCCGGGGGACAGGAGGCGGCTCTGACCTGGGTGTCACTGAGACAGTGGTGCGGTGCTTCCTCCTCTGCTGGTCTCTGGCCTGGCCTCTGTCTGCTCCGAGCTGGGCCCACCTAACACCACACTGCTGACTGAGGTGGATCCACATCTATTAGCTGTACAAGGAGGGTGTGTGTGTTCATTCTGACATGTCCACATATGTACATGCTGTACCTTGAGCAGACGCCTCCCCGCCATCAGGTTCCGTCTCCCTCCTCCAACAAGCTTCCTAGTTCCATTTTTTCACACATATACATGAAATACATTGGCTGTTTTCACCCTCATTTCCCTTCTCCGTTCACCTCTCCCCTATCCATTAGTTCCAACATCCTGGACAGGCCTGTCATTCATTTTCTGGTGAATGCTAATGGCTTCAATGGTTAACACACAGGCCTGTGTGCTCTCACTTTCAATGAGCTTTGTTTTGCTAGCTTCGTTCACAGGTGTAATGTTACTTGTTATCATTCTCGCTCTGACATTCTTTTTATTCTTCTCTAGTTCTCTCCAACATTCCCACAGTTACAAATATGATGTATACATACTATATATTATATAGTATGTATATAAGTATATGCATATATGTATGTGAGTACACACATACACATATTTATCATCTATCTATGTATCTATGTATGCATCTATGTATCTATCTGATCCTCTGTGTGTTTACATACATACTTACTTTTTGGTCTGTCTCTTCCAGCCCAGCCTTCCCCTCCCCCTCTCCAGTGTTCCCTAGGCATGGGCACAGTCACAGGTGAGGGAATGGGACCTGTTATTACCAAGCTTTTACTGCACAGATGGAATGTAGGCCCAGGGAGAAGAGGGCTTGATGGGTTTTCCATCCTTTTCTGGGCTAGTTACAGTAAACCATTATGTGCATACAGCCCTGTCTTATCTTTGGGTTGGATTCTCAGCAGTCCTGTGAGTGTAGGTAGGCCTCCATCTGCAGACTCCAGAGCAGAATGACTGGGTGAATGCACTGATTTTACTATTTGTTGGGTCCATCTTTGTGCCTTTGTTTCCTTAAATAGGAAAACACTAGCATTGACTGTCTGTGCTGGTTGTATGAAGTGAATTAGAATCCACGTGACTCCATGTGAGATGTCTAGAACTGGGCTTAGGGTGCAGTGGCCTATCAATAATTACTACCAGCTATCTTTCCAGTTATTATGGTTCAGCCATTCAGTTATCATACATTTACTGGGCTCCTAGTATGTGCTGAGCTTGACAGTGCCGGTGCCTGGGCTAGGGCATGAGCAAGGCTGGCCCCTAGGAGCTCAATTTTATGGGGGAGACAGGCACCTAAGACCATACTTTCAAGACCAAAGGTATGGCGGGGTAAAGCATGGAGCACACCAGCCTGGGGATGGGAGGTCGGCATGTTCATGGAAGGCTTCCCAGAGGAGTTGGAAGTGGGGTACTTACCACAGGCTGGGTCTCGTGCTAAGTGCTTTGCCATGGTGGGGTTTTTGTTTTGTTTTCTGAAGAGCTAATGGTTACTTGTCTAAGGTTATGCAGCCAGTGAATGGTGAGACAAGGGTCAAATCTTGTCTTCTTTCTCCTGTGAGGGTATTCATGGTGGTGGTTATAGTAGATAGTGAGAGGAGGAATTAAGTAGACAAGAGACTGTTTATTTTTTTTGTGTGTGTGTGCCAGTCCTGGGGCTTGAAGTCAGGGCTTAGGCATGGTCCTTGAGCTATTTTGCTCAAGGCTAGCTCTCTATCACATGAGCTATAGATCTACTTCCAGCTTTTTGGTGGTTAAGGAGATGAGTCTCATGGGCTTTTCAGCCTGAACTGGCTTTGAATCTTGCTCCTCAGAACTCAGCCTCCTGGATAGCTAGAACAAGCGTGAGCCACTGGCACCCAGCAAGGAGAAGAGTCTCTTAAAGGAAATCCTGGCTTTACTACTGAGGGCCTGGGCCTGGTGTTTCCTGTGCATGTGTGTCAGAGAGACAGGATAAATACTACAGGGGTACTAGCACAGGCCCTGCCCTTGGCTACCTGGGTTCCAGCTCACTTACTACTAGTGCTAGTCACTGCATCTTGCTGCCTCAGTTTTCTTCTTTGTCAAATGGGGATGACAATAGCAAATACTCATTTAGTAATTCTAATTCTAAGGACTTTTTAACATTTATTTTTTCTAAGGACCTTTTGATTCTTATAGATTTTACACCTATTATTAATATTAATTAGATTAATATTATTAGTGTGTATGTATACCTATGTAATCTCAGAGATTAAAATACTTGAGAAGCAGAGGCAGGAAGCTTGCAAGTTTCACGTAAGCATGAGCAAAGTTAGTGTGGCCCTATACCAAAAATAAAATACAAATAAAAGAGGCGTGTGGCTCAAGGGGCAGGGTACTTGCATGAAACCCTGGGTTCAATTCCTGGTCAAGGGTGGGGGGAGCAGTCAGCGAGAGGAATAGTTAATGTACTCAATACCACAGTTCCCTAAGGCCAAAGGCAGCATTCCTAAAACTAATGAACTTTTGAGAAGCCAGTGTGATCCAAGGTGTATTTCATGAATCAGTTCCTCTGGATGTTAGTATCTTTTTTTTTTTTTTCTTCTCCCTGTTCAAATAAGCCTGGAAAACTCCTAATTAAACCACGTTCAACAGTTTTCTTCCCAGAGACTGCAACTCACTAAAATGAATAGCCAGCCTTGCAAATGTCAAGGCAGTTTGCAGTGTTTCCCAAATAACTGGGGCCTGAGGGGCGCCTGTGTGGGCGTGGCCTCTGTAAGACACTGGAAATTTGGGGGTCTGCAGGGGGGAGGGTGGAAAAGGAGAGCTCTGGCACTGTCCAGGCCAGGCTGTGGGCCTCTGAGTCAGAGCAGGCCTCCCAGGCCTCAGTCTACCTAGGTAACAGGGGAACAGCTGTACACAGGACGGGGGCCCATCCCTGTGTGGTCAAAACAGAATAGCCAGGACAAGCCCTCCGGCCCTATGCCCCGCGCATGCGCACGGCGCACTCAAAGCACTCTGGGATGAAAATCACTGCTGTCCCAGTGCTTCAACTTCGAGTACGGGAAGAGCACTCACACCCAGGCCCAGTGCAGCGACTTAGGCGCTGCTTCCCCTTCCCGCTCCTTGGCCTCTGGCCACCGAGGACATCACTGGGCCTCAGGCAAGGAAAGATCAAGGTTGGGGGCCGGAAAGGGCGGTCCAGCAAGTGGCCGCTGGGCCTCCCGCTAGCCCACAAGGCACCGGGAGCCGGCAGGGGCTGAGGCCTCTCTGCTCCGAGCCGGTTCTCTATGGTCACGCCGCCGCAGGGCAGCGTGGGAAGCGCCGCGCAGGAAGTTGGCCAGGCCCGCGCGGCCGGGCGGGC
>NW_012267238.1:1332633-1356829 GCF_000151885.1 Dipodomys ordii | reverse complement strand
GCTTTCGATGTTCCTTAGGTGGCACAAGTCTCCTTTTCTCTTTTTGGTTATCTTTTTCAGGTCACCATGACTGTTGGTCACCCCGTCGGTCATTCTCCTTCCTCCAGTGAACCAACCCCACCCACCCGCTCAGGTTACCGGCTTCGATTTTCGCCTGTGTTCTCGGTTCTAGTTTTAAACCCAGTTATTCTTCATCCACCCCCCGCCCCCGAAAACAAAATCACCTGTGATGTCAAAAACACCATCCACAGTTTGCACTTGCTCATGGACCCTCTGTGGCCCCTGAGTGCTGGGGCCAGTCAGATCTGGTAGGAGCCCCAGTCATTGCTGACTAAGGCAGGCCTGTGCCTGTGTTGTTGCTCTCTGGCCTCAGCGGCCCCAGGTGTGGATCGACCACTGCCTGTCTTCCTCTTTTGTCGTACTGCCAGTGTCTGCCTTGGCCCAGCAAGCCTTAATGCTACTCATTAGCCAATAGCTCATCCCAACACCCCTCTACCTACTGTGTGCCCGCTGTGGTGTCCGCTGCGTGCACTGTCAGACTGAGTTGGCAAGGAATAGTATCGTACCCAATCAGCTCTGACTGCTTTTATAAAATACAGACTAGGTAACTTAAGCATTTATGTCTCCCAGTCCTGGTGGCTGAAAAGTTCACCATCAAGGTGTTGATACTTTCATTGTCGGGTAAAAAAGAGAAGTAACCCTTTTCATTTCTACCCTGGAATCCAGTTTAGTTAGGGTCACATGATACTTGTCACCGACAAGCAGGGCTCTTGTATTGGGACTTCAGCTTGAGCTGGCAGATATATCAGCAGGCATACAAGGATAGGGCAATGATTTGAGAGGGGGATCAGGCTGCTGATCAATAAAAGAACAACAAGCTTTGATTGACTCATTTTTTTTTTTTGGTAGGTGGGAGAGGTGGGTAAAGTTTGGTGACTGTCATTGGTTATGGTTTTAGAATATGTTTTCTTTCTGATTTACGAGCACTTTCTTGTCTTGAGGTTTTCAAGCTAATGGGTGACCCAGGTCACTCAGTGATTGCAGTTACTCAGCATCTTGTATCAATAAATGAACCAGAGTTAGCCAAGTTAACTCAGCATTTTTGTCTTGGATAAAAACTTAAAATGCAGAGCCAAGTGGAATCTGAGCAAGGGGTAAGAAAGACAGCACGAAGACACAACACCGAGTCTTGTGTCCCATTTTAGTCGCCCATCAGTAGGAGCTCCAATGAAGTCCTTTTTAAAATTTTATTTTAGCTAACTGGTAGCATGACCCACACACCACAGATGTTCTCTATAGTGAAGCCTGTGCGAAACTATGTATTGCTGAGCTGTGTGCACCAAAAAATAGTGATTTAAGGACAAATAGAATTTTGCTTTGACAGACTGACGCCAGAGTTGATTCTGGGGGCTTACTATGGACAATTCATGAGACAGGCATTTTTTCTTGGTGGCATTATTCTCCCTTGTCTTTCTTATTTGTCAGTCTGAATCCCACTAATTTTAGCTTGGCTTTGAACCAAGAGCCTCAGATCTCAGCTTCCTGAGTAGCTAATTTATAGGTGTGAGCCACTGGTGATTGGTTGAAAGCATGCTTTTTAACCAGGAACTGGTTAAGGGCACAGAGATCATTTGCCTTGTGCTGGTCACTCCTTGTCTCAAATAGACTAGAGTAGGATAGGGAAGATTTTGCTGCTATATGGCCTCTATTTATGGATCTTCAAAATTCTGTATTTTATGAAGATTTTCTATTTCCCTCTCAAATGTACAGGCCACATTTGAACCCTACCTTGCCTGGATTACAGAAGAACTTACTCTGCTTTTTCTTGGTAATACTAGAGACTGAACTCAGGGCCTCATGCTTGTAGGCAGGCAGTCATCCCTTGAACCACACCTCCTGTTCCTTTTTGTATTGGGTAGTTATTTTCCAGGTCTCACTTTATGCTAAAGCTGGCCTACGCTTTGATCCTCCTGTGTCCCTGGGGATGATAGGCACATGTCCACTGTGCCCAGACATTGTGCTTCCTCTGTAGTTAGGATGACAGGCACACGTCACCATGCTTAGCCATTGTGCTTCCCTGGTAGCTGGAAAACAGGCACACGCCACCATACTCAGCTGATTGAGTTGGAGGCTCATGAACTTTTATGCCCAGGCTGGCCTCTAACAGCATTCCCAAGGACTCCAACTCCAAAGTAGCTAGGATTGCAGGCCTGAGATACTATACCCAGCTCTTCCCCTTCCTTAAGTATCTCTGTTTCTTACTCAAGGTCAGTTGCTTCAAAGATCTCTTCTTGAGGCTGCACCTAGGATAGCTGCAGTGTCCTTAGGAAAGGCCTAGTATTGGAAGCTTGACATTGTGCAATTGGGGAATAGTATGATACAATGTATGACAACTGTTTGGTGGCTCCAAAGCAGGGATTTTTATAGGAGGAAGGTTAGGCAATACCATGTGTTCCCACCCCTCCTGGCCTGCCCTTTAAGATTGCATTCATCACTGTGACTTCTGACAGCTGCACTGAAATAAGCATATCCACGCCGAGTAGCAAGAATAGCTTCTCTCTTCCTGAAGGTAGAGAGATGGTATTGGAACCAGGCTGCTGTCTATAGGTGGCATTGTCTGTCTGACTCCCCCATACCCTATTCTAAGAATAACAAAGCTGCCAACAAACAAAATCCCTACTGTAGCCCTACCTTCAGGCCAGCCCATGATTATCCTATTTTCAGTCTTTATTGTTTCCCAAGGCCTTAAAGTGGCCTACTGCTTGCTAACATCCATGTCAGGGCAGGGAGCTATAAAGCTGAGAAGCTGAGAAGGGAGGTTTGCTTCATGCTCAGAAAAGGGTTTCAGAAGGTTTGCAGAGCTAGTCTCATAGCTAGGCTATTAGGGAAACAAACGACATGGAAGTTGATATGGGTTCTACCTCTTTGCTGAGTCTCTGAGATTCACTGTGGTTGTGGATAAGTCAGTCTTCCATCCTTATCAGAATCTTAGGTAAAATAATCATTAAGAGAGCGTTCAGTTCTTTAATGCCCCATGTTCCCATCTGGGCCTAGTAAGGTAGGAAGGAAAAAAAAAATCTTTGGCCTGAAGGAGGAAGGCCTTTTGTAAGAAATTGAGTAATACCCTGGGGTGGGACAGAAGGGGTAGTGATTGTGAGGCTGGAAGATGGCCCAGTGACCCTTGGTTCTCTCACGACTTTACAGAGGCGAAAGTGGGCCAAACACAGATGAGCTGGCTACAGCATCTGAGTTTGGTTAGTGGATTCATAACCTGATGAGATATTGAGATGTGATGGCAACTTAGGAGGGGGGACCTAGTTGAGCAGGGAGTCATCAAAGGTGTGCTCTTGGGCTTATGCTTTGTCTTTCACCCTTTACTCTCTGCCTTTTCTTCTTCTTCTAGAACTCAGGGTCTGGGCACTATCCTTCAGCTTACTCTACCACTTGAACCACAGCTTCACTTCCAGCATTTTGGTGGTCAATTAGAGACAAGGGTCCCATGGATTTTCTTGCCCAGACTGGCTTTGAATCCTGATCACCAGCATCTCAGCCTCCTGAGTAGCTAATAGGTGTGAGCCGCTGGTGCCTAGCTGCTCCCTGCCTCTTCGTCTGCCAAGAAATGAGCCCGCTGCCCCACCACATGCTCCTGCCACCATGTTCTGCTTCACCTTAGGCTCAAAACAATATAGGATAGCTGGCTAGGGACTTATGACACTGTGAGCTGCAACAAATCTTTTCTCTCTTGTTTATCTGAGGTATTTCATCACCAGAACAAGAAGTTATGAAACACATCGTAGGAGCACCCTATGTGGGCTACAGGTAATGTTAGGAAGAGCTCAAGGGCAGCTTGCTATTAAGCTCATGGGCCAGGTATAAGGGCGCTTGCTAAAATAGTGAAATGTGAAGTATGATTTGGACATGGCTGAGGCCCCCAGTCACCGTGGTCCCGGCGGCCATCAAGAGTTAGGACCGTTTGTCACCAATCCATATTCTGTTAGCTCCTGTAGTCCTCGGGCCCTGGTTCATCTCTGGGTCTCCTCTCTTGACCAGGGACTTACCCAGGGACAGTGTTAGCATCCCCAGATGAACTTCTGTCTCCTGAGGCTGTGGGTCTGCCTCCACTAATGATGTGCGTGAGCTGATATAAATACGGGTATGCCTTCCTTAATGGTGGAGCTGCATTCTAAGAAATTCCTATTAGGGCCGGGCGCTGGTGGCTCACACCTGTTATCCTAGCTACTCAGGAGGCTGAGATCTGAGGATTGCGGTTCAAAGCCAGCCCGGGCAGGAGAGACCGTGAGACTCCTATCTCCAATAAACCACCAGAAAACCGGAAGTGGTGCTGTGGCTCAAGTGGTAGAGCGCTCGCCTTGAGCTGAAGAGCTGAGGGACAGCGCCCAGGCTCAGAGTTCAAGCCCCACGACCGACAAAAAAAAAAAAGAAAAAGAAATTCCTATTAGGCAACTTCATTGTGTGAACATTACAGGGTGTACTTACACAAACTTGGACAGTTTATTATATATCTTGGCTATATGGAATATTACATAGTGTATTATTGCTGGTAATGAACAAAACACATGAGATCGAATCAAGCATGAGGAAATGATAAAACTAAAACACAGGGTAAATACCAGATGCATGGGATTCTGGTCAGTCTAACACTGATTACTGCTTACAGCAAGTAGGAGCATGCTGTAAAATAACCATATAGGCTTGGGATATAGCTTAGTGAGAGCACTTGTGTAGTATGTACAATTCCCTGGGGATGGTCCTAGTACTGCAAAAAAAGAGACAACAGTATAATAACTATGTAAGTAGCAACATATTTGTTTATTATGTTTGTAAAGGATCAGCACACATGTCTGGATTTGCTATACCTTATACAACTGACACTTACTTCACACAAGTGGTATGCTGTGCTTTGACATTACGATGCCACCAGGACAGGAAAGGTTAAGCTGTGTTGTAATCATTTGGGACCACTCTTGTACACTGGTGGTCCCTGACAGACACGTTGCTGTGCAGTGCATGGTCATATTGCGACACTCACCCCAGGACTGAGGGAGGAGTGAGTAGGATGGGGGTTGTTCTGGGCACCTGGATTCTCCTCTCTAGTGACACATCCTGGCAGGCTTGCAGTCTTCCTCAGCTGCAGTGAGGAGAGCTGTGGGTGCCAGTTCACAGTCTAGTTCACAGGGGATTCTTGGGTCTTGGTATCTACTCCCAAAGGTAGGCCTTGAGTGTTCAGCAGACTGCCAGTTTCTTACCTTCTCTTCTTTGCCAGACTTGGCATAAGCTCCCTGCACCACTCCTGGGAGCAGAGCCCTGCTGGGAGCCATTTCTGCCTCTGCCCTCTGTGGGTAGTTGGCAGGCCAAGGCTCCTTCTGGAGAAGCTCCAGCTTCTCTTGGCCAGTTCCTGCCACAGCTAATCTCCTCCCTGTGGCCATTCCTTGGCAGATAGACTACATGTGAGGTCTCTAGAGGAAGGTCTGCTTCCATCCTTGGCACGGCCTCCAGAATGCTTATCTTAACACAGTGCCTGATCACCCACATGGTATCTCCCTTAAGTTCCTTTACTGTTTGCCAGGGGCTTCACAGTTCAGAATACTCTTTTTGAGATCTGATCTTTTCATATGGAAAGGCCTTTGTTTCTTGGAGAACCCTTCCTCAGGCATGTGGCTGGAGAAGGTGGTTGGTTGGGAATCAGTCAGATCAGGAGAATCTGGAGCTTCCTTTGTCCCCTTGGCTGCTGGACTGGAAGCTAAGAGGGAAATTCACTATGAGAGAAATAGCTTTGGTGTTGTTAGGAGTCAGGAGAAAGGTGGGATCCCTAGCATCACAAGGCTTCAGGGAGATAGTTTTACTTTAAAGTTGACACAGAAAACTATGTGATGAAGTGGCGCCCCCTAGAGAGAAATTTGAATATAGAGGGTGGGGCTGGAATCAGCCAGTAGATTTGAAAATTAGGTCTCTGTGTTATCCTGGGTGCAAATTTGGCAAAGTGCTGTGTCCTAAACATGGAGGTAAACTAAAGCTTAGAAGAGCTTGTGAACAAGCCATTCCTTCGTTGTAGTTGGAAGAGAGTTGGCCAGCCAGACCATTTCAATGAGACTCAGTGATAACTGAGTCCCAGCTTTGCCTGGTGGGACCCAGGGCTGTGAAGGGCTTTGTGATTTCACCAGCACTCTAGTCTGTCTGTTAGCTTTGGCCCTGCTAGGCCCTGTTAGGCCTCCCAGAATGGAACTGGGACCAGTGGAGTGATTGATTGAACTTTGGGAAGCTGGGGTAGGCTGTGGAGCCACTTTTAAGAGACAGCCTGCCTTCCTGTCACTGGGGCCTCTATCTAAAGCTCCTGTGTTTCTTTCAGCAAAGTCCTGGGAAGAATTTCTTCTGGTGCAACTGATGTTCCCAATGTAGGAGAGGGAACAGTGGCTGTGGCTTGAGGTTACCTGTCAAGAGGTTGAGAGATGAGGTCTAGGTAGGTTCTATTGTCCTGGCTGAGAGGAAGACTCTAGATCCCAGAGGATCTTAAGGAGGGTGAATGTGTATACAGCTCACACAAATTGGCAAGATAGAGTTCTTTGTTAGTGATGATGAGCTCAAGTGAGACCCTTAATGCCTCTCCTTGGGCAGAATCCATCTCCCATTGGGTCTCCTTACAGACTCACCTTGTTGACTTCTATGGTCTTTCATGGTGAGGCAGCTAGCAGCCTTGGTCTGCTTTTGCCCGGGCTTAGGGAGTCATTTCTACCAGAGCTGCCCTCATGTGGCAGGCCCTGACGCACTTCCTATCTATTGCCTTCACTTTCAATGTGCATGCTCTGGTGTATGCAAGTTTAGTGTAGGCATGGCCTGTTACTGCAGGACCTTAGGCAACTGAGTTTGCTCTGATCATGTCATAGCATTTCTACCCATACTAAAGCCTAAAACCCTCTAGCAAAGTGTTGTGTCTTAAATATTCATTTGGCAGGTCAGTGAAATGATCCAAATGGGGCTGGGCATGAAGGAGTTGTAGTAATTTGTGAACTCAGGCCTGGGAATATGAGCTACAACTCCCTAGAGGCAGATGATTCTGTGAAGCCAGTGCTATGTCCAGCCCTGTTATGGCTGCAGGGGGCACAACTAAAACTCTCTGTCATTTCAGTATCTGAAGTCTCTACTACCAGGAATGAAAAATCACATCCTGGGTCTATGGCTTGAGGGTTCTTGTGGGTGTGTGGGTACAAGGTGGTTTGTAACTCACACAATGATGAAACTCTATCTTCACTCCCATACCAAATGTCCAGGAAGATGTGGGCAGCAGTACTAGTCAGGAGGTGCAGGGCATCTTCTTTGCCATGATCTTTTGCCAGGGTTAGAGAGGGAAATAAGACACGTCAAGTTGCTCTGAGCTGGGAGTCTTTGATTATATCAAAACTTTCTGATGGGTCCAAAATGTGTTTTGGGTGTGGGAAGGTGGCTCAATGGTATAGCACTTGCCTTGCATGCATGAGGCCCTGGGTTCGATTCCTCAGCACCAAATAAGCAAAAAGAAAAAAGCCGGAAGTGGCGCTGTGGCTCAAGTGGTAGAGTGCTAGCCTTGAGCTGAACAGCTGAGGGAGAGTGCCCAGGCCCAGAGTTCAGGCCCCACGAAAAAAAGAGTCTCAAAATGTGTTTTGGTGCCTAAGATGATAATCCTGTTTCTTCTTTCAATGTGGACATCCCTGTCTGACTCTGGGATTGCCAGTCAACATGGACATGGTAGGGTAGAGAAGGCAGGCACCCATCCTCCTTTGAAGCGTCCCTACCAAGAGCAGGAAAATGAGATGTGTGTGTGGGGAAATGTCTATTTTGTTTTTAAGTATCACATTTGAATTGCCATAACCCCACTCCGCCCACCTTCTACCCAGCTCTGCTTCCACCCACCCCCAGCCCAGCTCCTCTGTAGCCTGTCTTGAAGACATCACTTGGCTCATCTTTGGCCACTGCAGGGACAGGAAACAATGTTGCCCATATGTTGGCCTCCGTCCTACTTGTTCTGGGGCTAGACTTGCACCAGAGCCAGCTACCTAGGCTGGTTCAAAGGGTAAACTCCGGGGCCACTCCTGAGGACAAGGAGTGATGGGTGAGGAATAAGCTGGTGGAAAACTGCAGTGTACCCCCCCTCCCGCCGACAAACTAAGATGGCTGTTGGCCATCTTAAAGCTGGCACAAAAGTTGTCATACTGCCAAGATTTCAAGAGATTCTTGGGGGGGTAGTTCTTTATTCTACATTCTACCCTTTCCATTCCTTTAGTGAATATCCAACAATTTTCCACCTCTTTCTTAGCTAAGTATAGTATCAATCTTTCATTGGTACTCCCTTTTCTGGACCTTTTTTTTTTTCAGAAATGAGTCATTTTAGGTTCATTTTACTTTTTGTCTTATACATTTCTCTTTTAAGAAGGACTTTTTATTTATAAATTTGAATAGCAGAAAACCTGTAAAAATTAGCAGTGTACATAGTATTTCCATATATCCTTATCAGATTCCATATTCACTGGTTACTATGTATGCTGTATCCTTCTATTCCTCCACATGTAGATGTGGATAGGATGTAGACTGGATGTTGTAGGTGGGACTCTGTTACCTCTAAATATTTTCTATTTATTTACTAAAATATATTGATAATCCTTTATATAACCACCATAAATTATCAAAAGCGAGTAACGAAGACACACTACTATAATCTACAAACCTAGTTTAAAGTTTGTCAAGTATTCTTTATGGCCAGAGGGGGATCTCTCTCTCTCTTTCTCTCTCTATCTCTGATATATATATATATATATATATATATATATATATTTCATTTAAATACACAAAACCTATCTGGTCTAAGACGCCTGATAGAATCTGGAGTCAGACAATTAGCCATGCTGTTTATGAAGAGGCCTGGAGACACTGGTCACTGTGGGAGACCCCAGTTTCTGTACAGGAGCCTGAAGGGACGGTTTTTCACTCTCATCCCCTCCTATGGTCCCATGCACAGGAGGCCCACAGGTCAGCAAAAGGGAGGAGTTCTTGGCCGGATGCCCGTGGCTCACCCTGTAATCCTAATTACTCAGGAGGCTGAGATCTGAGGATCACAGTTCAGATCCAGCCTGGGCAGGAAAGTCCGTGAGTCTCTTATCTCTAATAAACCACTAGAAAACTGGAAGGGCCACTGTGGCTCAAGTGGTAGAGCGCTTGCCTTGAGCTGAAGAGCGCAGGGACAGTGCCCAGGCCCAGAGTTCAAGCACCATGACCGACAAAAAAAAAAAAAAAAAAGGGAGGGGTTCTTGTGATTATGCCATCTGGGGAAAAGTGGTTGCAGAAAGCAAAAAAGAAGATATGCTTAGCAAAACACTGAGAATAATGGAAATGGTTTCAAAGAATCAGAAAACTGTTGGGAAATGAAGTTGAGAAAGGGCACTAAAGGAAAATGTATAGGGACATGGCAAAGAGGCCAGGGGGTAGATACAGAAATACAGAATTCAGGACAGTGGCGGGCACAAAGGCAGCAGAGGAGAGGGTGTTTCTCACAGAGAGCTTTGAGCAGCCCAATCTTCAGGTCAGGAGAACATCAGAGAGAAATCTCATTTCCTCAAGGAGGAAGTGCCTTTCCAGATGTTACCTAAACTTTCCTACCCTCATATGATGGCTTTGCTCATCCCACAGCCTTTGTTTCAATCACAGAAATATCTGTTCACAATGGGTAGACGGGTGGGGGGGGCATAGATGACTCCATCCCTAAGGATGGCCTCAGTGAGAAACAAAGACATGCTGGGCACCATAAGTCCATCTGAGCAGCCAGACTTCCCAGCGTTAGTATGGCAAAAAGGGTGACACCAAAGACTGTGCCTTAGAATCCCTTAGAGGGATGCATGAGCCTAGGGGAGAGTGACCCCTAAGACCAGGTCAGATATTCAATTCTACTGTCTCCCCAATTCTGCAGCTTCTCAGACTCCCCATTATCAAGGTCTTTGTAAGCCCTACCTCATGTCACACAGCAGTCAGTCAGTATCATTTCCTAGGGAATTATGACTGGAATTGTAATCTGTCAGGTGTTTATTTTTGAGCACAGAGATTCTCTATAAGAGGCAACAGTGTGATGACAATCTTTTGGGCTGTGAAGAAAGCCATCACAGAAAGAATGTCTAGCAAACAGATATACTCTCTGATCCTATGAAGTGCGTAAGTGCATGAGCCTTGTGGTCCCACTTTACTGCTTCCCAAGCAGAGGGCCCACAAACATATCTTAGCCTGAGACAGTCAGCAAACCACTCTGGTCACTGACTGTTTGCTGAGCTTTAGGATTAAGTGTTTTTCCCACAACTGTGTTTTCCATAACTCCCATTTCTCTATGACTGACAGGATCATGCCAGGTACCATTTTCTCATGCCTATAATCCTAGCTACTCTGGAGGCTGCAATATGAGGATCACAGTTCAAAGCCAGCCTGAGCAGGAAAATCTGTGAGACTTTTATTTCCAACTAATCACCAAAACAAAAAGCTGCAAGTGGAGCCCCCCCCCCCAAATGACGGATCTAGGGAAAGTGGCAGAGGGAAGGGTGTTATTGGAAATGGGTGTGTTCAGAGAATCAGTCTGCTGATGGGATGAAGACAGCAGATCTGACAGGATGTCAGGACACACCCCTCTGAGGGCCAATAGGCTGTATGTGAGCAGGCAACCCTAAGGGGCATTCCCAATAACCTAACTTTCATTCCTGCTCTCCAGAGGCGTAAGAAACCTCTGCTGTGTGGCCAAGTTGAACAGTTGGCATCTGAAGTATATGTGTGCATGCATGCATGTAGGGGTACAGTTTTTCATTTAACTTTTGGGGGGGGTCTGTGGTAATAACCCTGGGCAGTTAGTATTAGAGCTGAGTTATAGTACACCCAGTTGGCGTTTAATGAAGAACTGAGTTAATTTGTGTAGGAAAAAGCAACCACATAAGTTTTTCCAAGGAAATATCAGAGACATTGATAGTAGGAAATTAGTGGAGAAAATGAAGTTTTTTTGCTTATACATCCTAACACAGTTTTGATAAGCAAAAATCTCTCTAGATCTTGAAAAATTGATCTGAGAGCTACTTTTCTTTTGTGTTATTTGAGGGATTGTATTCACAATGATAAAACGTATGCAATTAAAGATCAATGTTAGAAGCCCAGTATCTGAGATCCAACAGGGACATCATGTATTGACACAGATGTTTATTATTATGTTGTGTGAGTGTAAAAATGAGAAATGATGAAATCCATTCTAGTGTGATAAGGTCAGGGGTTTCATTTCCAAAACTGGGGCAAAAACATGAAAAAATCCATTAGGATATTGATGGGTACTGGGATGATCTAAAAGTCTGATAACATCAACTTGATGGGAAGAGATAAAAATGTTTGTTGCCACTCACTGTGTGTGAGATTTTAGGTCAAATATTTTGCCCCTGTTTAAGCATTATTTATATACTTACTGTTCATTGTCATAAATACTACTATCTGCACTGAAAATGGATATGACATTATAAATTGTTACTCTTTCTGGAATACTCAAAGTATGTGTGTAAATTTTATTTGGAGATTTCCTGTCCTGTTTCTTAACAGTGATCTATGAAGGAGATTTATCCTTTGTACTTGGAACAAGTGTGGGCATGGGAAAATATGCCTCCCTTTCTTGCCTGTTTTCTGATTGCACAGACCTGGTTGCTTACTTCATCTGGAGGGTGGATGAAAAGAATGAAGAAAAGGGTCTATGAACTTGTACAACAGAGCCTCAGAATATACACTTTTCTTTTTTGGTTAGTCGTGGGGCCTGAACTCACGGCCTGGGCACTGTCCCTCAGCTCTTCAGCTAGCATTCTACCACTTGAGCATAGTGCCACTTCTGGCATTTTCTGCTTATGTGGTGCTGAGGAATTGAATCCAGGGCCTCATGCATGCAAGGCAAGCACTCTACCACTGAGCCACCTTCCAGCCCCAGAATATACACTTTTAAATACATTTTCCAGAGGCTTCCAAGGAGGCCCAGGCCAGACCTGCTTATGAAGATGAGGGTCATTTCCTCATGCATTGCAAACCCTAATATGGGCATCTGAAACACATGTGCAAACAGAAAAAGGGGAAGTTTCATGGGAAACTGGGAAATACCATTCAAATATGTTATCACCCTATGTGCATATTTTAGATTGAAGTCTTAATTTATCTGACCCCCTAAGGACCATGAGGCCAGGTCTTTCCCACAACCCTGAGTTAACTGATCTCAAGCAGAATGAGAGCAAGAGCAGGTGAGTACACCAGCAACAGAGAGAACACTGAGTGGTGGTGAGATGAAAGGCTTCCCACCTCCTTTGCAAGCCACTATAAAACCACTGTAATCCTGCCTTGAGGACATGGAGCCCAGACTGCAGGAAGTGGAGCTGTGGTGTGTTTACAAATAGTGCAGGACGTTGGGTGTGTTGCATAGGAATAAGGACACCAAGATGAAAGGAGCTGGGCAAGGCAAACTTTACTTCTAAACCATCAGGCAAGCAAGCACAGAGCTGGCAGGCTGCTCCCTTTTTAATCCCTAACCTAGCAGGCTCAGCCTCCCTGCTCACATTGGCTGAGCTCAGGTCCACAATCTGCAAAAGGATGTGGTTTTGACCGGGTGTAACAAAAATTCAAGAAGCTTCTAACTGGCTGTCTCAATTAAAGTGCTCAGGGAAAGAAGGTTATGTAACTAAAGTACAATTAACAAGGGCCAGGCCACACAGCCATAGCAGGAGCCCTTTAGGAAAACCATTCTCTCAAGATGAACGGAAAGGAAGCAAACTACTTAGATGGAAAAGATGCCTTTTTCCTCAACTGGTGCCAAGTGAGAGTGCTAACCTTGAGCAAAGCAGCTCAGAGACAGCGCCCTGCTCGAACTCATCAAACCCGAGGATCAGCACAGCGACGCAAGCAGGACTGCCCCTGGGGCTGAGCAGCGCAGTCCAGGGCAGGAACGCCGAGGTTTAGATTCTGAGGACGGAGGCTGTGTGCGCTCCCACGAACAGCTAAGAGCTAGGGCCTAGGCTCAGACCCACCTGCGCTCCGCCCGCCGGCCTCCCCAGCACCCCTCGCCCCCGGCCCACCCCGCGGGCCCCGACCCCTCCCAGCCCTCGCTTCCTCCCACACCCCTCGTCCGTCCCTCACCTCCCGCGTTCTCCAGGACGGGCGAGGCCCGGGGCAAGGCGGAGCTCTTCCTCGCGACCAAACTCCAGCTGAGGAGGTCCCACGGCCACCTCTGAGTGACAAGGGGACCGGTGGCTGGGAAAAGAGATGGGAGGTGAAGACCCGAGGCTCCGACACCCTTTTAAATCACACTTTCGCCGCAGCCTGTAGGCCCACTACGGAAGCCGGGATGCTGAGAACCGGAAGCGGAAGTCTCCTGGGAGGTGGGAGGGGCTCGTCCTCATGGGCGGGGCCAGCCCGGAGCTAGGCCTGATGTGTCACTACGTATGGGGATTCCACCCCAAGCCCAGAGGCCTACCACAGTCGAGGCCTCACTGCCACACTCCAGCTAGGTCCTTCCCAAGCAAGAGGAACCGGGCACAAACCTCAGTCCTTGGCTCTCTAGCCATCCGCTTGAAACAACCTAAGTATCTTAAAGATGGGCTGACTTAGGGCTTGGGTAAATAAATGAATGGCCACATTTGTCTCCTGTAGTACAAGGAGTTGTAAAATGATAGTAGGAAGTCTTCAGGTCTTGGTCACATGAAGGCTTGATGGGGAAAACTGGTAGGAGATGCTTTGTTAAAAGGTCTAAGTTAGTTCTGGTCTTAAGATCTAAAAAAGGAGAAGAGAGGTTGATTTTATTACCTTGAGAATGTATTCTCTAAGAACATTAGAAGGCAAAGCGAGATCCTGAGATAGGTTGCAGGAGCACTGGAAGGCTTTCTTCAGGCTCATCAGCAGAGATCTGCTAATTTTGTTCTTTACCACCTGCCTTAGGAGTGAGTAAAGAATTAGCACACTTTACTAACTGAATTTCATCACCATATTCATGTCTGTTTCAGAAGATTATGTTTGAAGCTGGTGAGCAAATTAGACATCTGTGCATAAACCTGCTTGTAGGGTCAAGATAAGGCCTGGACTGGTGTTTTTCTCTTGGATAGAGGTTACAGGCCTCTTTGAACTGTTCATATATGTGAACAAAGAGCAGTGTTATGATTTGAATGTGTCACCAAAAAGTTGATTTGCTGGAAAAGTTCATTCCTGAATTCATACATTGATAGTATTTGGAGGTGGGATATTTAGGAAGTAATTAATGTTAAATGAGGTCATAAGGGCCTCTCTGGGTTGAGATTACTGGCTTTGTAAGAAGAGTAAGAGAAACCTGAGTTGACAGCTACATTACTCTTGCTGTGTTATAATGCAGGAAGAAGGCTCTTACCAGATGCTGATGCCTTGCTGTTGGATTCCAGAATCATGTGTTAAATAGTCCACTATCTGTCAGTTTTCAGTCTGTGACATTCTAGTACGGCAACAGAAAACAGACTAAATGGCAAAACCCAGAGGCTCAAGTCTTATTGGTTATTGCAGATGTGGAAGATAAAATCTGCGAATGAAACTGAGGACATATAAACCCAACTGAGGTTAATGTTGGAAAAATAGGTCATTAAAAAAAATCAGATGCCCTAAGAATTAGACTAAGATGTATTGAAAAAGCTGAAATGACATTGACTTGAACTGCAGACCCTCTTGGCAAGTAGAACCCAGAGAAAGCCTAGGATCTGTGCTCTTTGCCCAAACCAGGGTATGGGTAATGGCTTGGAGGAGGCAACCAGTCCATCCCAGTGGTATGAGAAGAATATGTGGGAAAGGAAGCATTTGCATGGGGAGTTTTAGGTTGAAGATATGTTAGACCAAAATCATTCTATTAGGAGACCACTGTTACAGGCAAATTCCCAAACACTGAGCTCATTGGCTTATTTTTCTAGCTCTATTTAAAATTTCTTCTGCTATTCCATTCCCCAGACATGGCTTTGTCAGCTTCTGTAGTTTTTCCTCCTCTCTGTCTCTGCCTTTTATTTTTGCTGGTTCTGAGGCTTAAATTCTGGGATTGGGTGCTGACCCTGAACTTCTTTTGCTCAGTTCTCTACCACTTGACCCACAGTACCCTATCTGGATCTTTTGAGTTTATTGGAGATAAGAGTCTTACAGAGGTTCCTGCCCTGGGCTGGCCTTGAACCATGATCCTCAGATCTCAACCTCTTGAGTAGCTAGGATTACAGGTATAAGCCACCAGCAACCAGCTTGGCCCTACCTTTTTTGAATGTTGAATTATGTCTTTCCCTGACCCAAGACCTGACTGGATGCCTAAATTATTGACTCTAATGGAAGGGTAATTTCATCTAGTGTTTGGAAGAAGGTAATAGAAGCTGATTTGATTCTGCAGAAATAAAATCAGAAGAAAATATAATGATGAGCACAGTTGTAAGTTAGACCTTTTAAGATAATCTCATTAGAGAAAATATTTGATTCTCTAGTGAGGAATTCCAGTCATGTTCCTGAGTTTGCTTCACCTTTAAACCATAAGCTAGCTCATAGTACTTAAGAAGTAGGCTCTTTATCTCCAGTTTATAAAACAGTACCTACAAAGTAGTTAAAATATACTTGCTGCCTGGTGCCAGTGCACCATCCCTGTAATTCTAACTACTCAAGAGGCTGATATCTGAGGATTGCAGTTTGAAGACAGCCCAAGCAGAAAAGTCTGTGAGACTCTTATCTCCAGTTAATCACAGAAAAAGCTGGACTTGGAGCTATGGCTCAAGTGGTAGAGCACTATCCTTGAGCAAAAGGAGCTCGGGGACAGCTACCAGGCCCAGAGTTCAAGCCCCAGGACTGGCAAAAAGCTTGCAAAATGACTGAGGCACTTAATAAATAAAAATACTATGATGCAGATTTTGCAGTGCCTTCATATCTAAAAAAAAATTTTTTTTTGGGTCCGGTCATGGGGCCTGAACTCTGGGCCTGGGTGCTATCCCTCAGCTCTTCAGCTCAAGGCTAGCGCTCTACCACTTGAGCCACAGAGCCACTTCTGGCTTTTTTTCTTTTTGCTTATGTGGTGCTGGGGAATCGAACCCAGAGCCTCATGCATGCAAGGCAAGTGCTGTACCACTGAGCCACCTTCCCAGCCCCCATATCTAAAATTTTTATACTGCACTTTTAAAGCATTTATTTTGAGGAAATGAAAGGGCATTTGTCTAACTACATACTTGAGGTGTATATATTTTCTGTCATTCTAAAACAAATTTGTGAAGCAAAGTTTTGCTGAATATTAGAAATTTAATTCTCCAGATTATCAGAATATTGTCTGTTAACTAGTTCAGATTTTAAAAATAAAATGCTTCAGACTGTTAAAACTACATGTAGAAAAATCTTGTCTAATTGCAATTAAAAGGAAATGTTAAAATAGTAAAATGAAAATAAAAGTAATACTTTCCAAAAAAAAAAACCCACTATGAGTTGATTGCCAGTGGCTCACACCTAAATCCTAGCTACTCAGGAGGCTGAGATCTGAGTATCAAGGTTCAAAGCTAGCTCAAGCAGGAAAGTCCACGAGACTGTTACCTCCAATGAACCACCAAAAGGCTGGAAGTAGAAGTGTGGTTCAAGTGGTAGAGCACTAGACTTGAGCTAAAACGTTCAGGGACAGTACTCAGACCCCAAGTGCGTGCATGTGTACCTGTGTGTACACGTGCACACACACACAGACACACATAGAAAATCAAACAGCCAAAAAACCCTCCAAAACCCCACTATCAAATAAATGATAATTTCCCAAACCACACTCTATTTCATCCTCAAAATAATGACTCCTTTTTAGTTTCAGTCCTTCCTAACCCTGATTTCATATGGGGTGACCATCAGGAGTGCCTTCCTTTAGGCTCAAATATGTGAACTGTACATGTCAAAGCCAGAGATTTTAAATTTCTGACTGTTATGTTTCTAGATGCATAATATTTTCCTCAATGGATTTATATTCATCTGTCTGTAGGAACATATGAAATAAGATCTTTTTACCTTAGTTAAAAGTATGTATGTATTTTAATTAGCCTGTCATTCATTGAAGGCAGAAAAATTTTTTTTTATATTTACTACCTCTGTATGCTTTTTGTTAAGAAACTCAGTTGGCATTTATTTTGATAAATTACCTGATAATTTTTATGTAAGCTATGTATTTTTTCTGTAAGATGGAATTTTTTTATTTTTTCTGTATATAGTTTTATTGTAAAAATACTGTACAGAGGGGCTGGGACAGTGGCTCAGTGGTAGAGTGCTTGCCTGTCATGCATGAGGCCTTGGGTTTGATTCCTCAGCACCACATAAGCAGAAAAAGCTGGAAGTGGTGCTGTGGCTCAAGTGGTAGAGCGCTAGCCTTGAGCTGAAGAGCTGAGGGACAGCACCCAGGCCCAGAGTTCAGGCCCCACGACTGGCAAAAACAAAACAAAAACCCAACAACAACAACCAAAAAACTGTACAGAGGGGCTACAGTTACATGAGTAAGGTAATGAGTATATTTCCTATCAAGCATTGTTACTTCCTCATTTGTTTGTCCCCTACCATCCTTTCCCTCCTCACCTCTCCAACTCCTCCCTGCCCCCACCACCTAGGTTGTAAAGTTCGTTTTCAACAAAGTATCTTGTACATCTCATTGTTACAATAGGTCAATATGCATTTTGTTAGTTCCCTTCCTCTCTCCAAATTAGAAAAATGTATATACAAGATGTAGGGCACCTGAATCAAATACAGTGAAAACAGAGGTTATACCATGGGGAGAAAACATATAAAAGAAACAAAAAAATCACATGGTACATTATAAATACATTAAAAACAACAGCTGTGAAATGTAGCTGTTTTACCAACATGATGGTTTTAAAAGGAATGGCCAGTAAGAGGTGAGTAGTTATGAGGGTAACTCCCTCATTACAGGGATGATGGATTTTTCTGTTGGTCATAGGGCTTGAACTCAGGTCCTGGGTGCTGTCCCTGAGCTCTTTTTGCTCAAGGTCGTGTTCTACCACTTTGAGCCACAGTGTCACCTCTGGTTTTTAAGTGGTTAATTGGAAATGAGTCTCACAGGGGCTTTTCTGCTTAGTCTGGCTTTGAACCATGATCCTTAGATTTCAGCCTCCTGAGTAACTAGGTTTACAAGTGTGAACCACTGGTGTCTGGCAGGGGTGAGGACTTTTGACCTACTTTTTGACCAGCTTGTCTTTCCCCCTCTACCACTTTAGGTTTCAGCAAGAAGACTGATGTTAGACAAGAGTTGACAGTGTCTTGGACTTAGGACTGTGAGAAATAAATTGCTATTGCTTATAAATTATCCACTTTTGCATATCCTTTTATAAAAACAGAATAAGACACCCAGTCTTTGTGAATAAGAAGTGAAGTCCTGATATATCTTTCCAGGTGTGGCTATCTTAAACCACAGATGTTATTTAATCCTTTACCTGCTGGGCCTTCCAGGCCTGCAAGGTCAGTCCATGTGGTCTTCCATTCCTTTCTTCCTTTTCTTTGTCATTGTTTTACTTGGGAACTGCTCATCTTTGTTGTCTGCATGAAGCAAACATCTCCCTGGAAACCCAGGGCCATGTGCCTCTTCCTCTGCGTGCTGACCACAGAGGGCATCATTATCATCCTCCCCGTGTTCCAGGATCTTGCTATCTTCTTGGATGTCCCTGGATGGCTGCATCACTCAGTTCTCTTCATCCGTTCCATCTTCATTTCTGAGTTGAAGATCTTGCTGACAATAGTGTTTGTTTAGTTTCGAGAGTACATTGTGTATCATAGATAAAAGTCTTTTGTCTCATGTGTGCTTTACAAATATTTACCTGGGATGCTATCTTCCTATTTAGCTGTGGTGACAGGCATGTGCCATCATACCCAGGTATTTGTTAAGATGAGGTCTTGTGCCAGGTGCTGGTGGCTTATACTTATAATAGCTACTCAGGAGGCTGAGATCTGAGGACTGTGGTTTGAAGTCAACCTGTGCAGGAAAGTCTGTGAAACTCTCATTTCCAATAAACTCTCCCCCTCCCCCAAATTGAAAGTAGAGCTGTGGCTCATATGGTAGAGTCCTAGCTTGAAGCAAAAGAAGCTCAGGGACAATTCCTTGACAATGGGTTTAAGTCCTAGGATCAGCACATGCATGTGAACACCACACACACATACACATACACACACACACACACACACACACACACACACACACACTCCTCCCCCACAAAACACCTACACACATTGAGATCTTGGGAACTTTTTGCCTAAGCTAGCCTTGAACTGAATGCTTTTTTGCTCAGCAAATAGTTGTTTTCTTTCACATGTAGAAACTTTTATTGTGATGTGATTCCATCTCAAATTGTCATATATTTGTGCATATATGTATATGCGTATATAGATACATGCAACTATATAGCCTAAAGATTAAAACAAGGGCTTCACATTTGGTAGGCAAGTAACTATTTCACATATCCATGCAAACATTGTATTTACTGAAAATAATAGAATTTACTGAAAATAATACAAATGCAATCTAGGGATGGATCGCACTACTAGATGTACTCCTCTCTAGAGAGGGGGTGGGGAGGGCCAGACTAAAGAAGTGTAATGGCTTGACCCAAGTGCATTACTTCTGAGGTCCCTTGTGGATTAGCTGACTCTGCCATCTTTAGACAAATAGCCTGAAATCTCTGGCTTCTGATGTTCATTGCTCAGTGTCCTTTGTGACTCATCCCATTCTAAACCATTAGGACTCCTTTTGAGGAAGGTGAGTTACTGCTTTCTTACTGTGGAATGAAATTTTCAGAGGAAGATTAGATGTTGTGCGGTAGTAGGCCCTGGGGTAGGTGGTTGAACATATTAGGACTTGGGTGTGGAGTTAAGTGGGTAGAATGGGAGTGAAAGAGCAGCTGTGTGCTGGAGCCACTTCATTACAGTTTTTGAGAGTTGATTGTGTACATTTTTCCAACTCTACATAGAGGGACATTATATAGGTAGTTTGAAAGTGGACAAGAATTTTCATGTAAACAACTGCTAACCATTATGTCTTCCCTCCTTCCCTCCCTCTCTACCAGTTTACATATTTTTAAAATGGTATCATTTTAATGGACGGTGATGTAATTCAGTGGGAGAACATTGGCCCAGCAAAAATAAAATTGTGTATGTTCATACATTTATTTTTAATTTTTAAATTTTTTATTGGTTGTGGGGCTAAAACTCAGAGCCTGGGTGCTGTCCCAGATCTCTTTTGCTCAAGGCTAGTGCTCTACCACTTTGACCCACAGTGCCACTTCCAATTTTTTGGTTGTTAACTGGAGATAAGAATCTCATGGACTTTCCTGCCTGGTCTGGCTTTGAACTGCAATCCTCAGATCTCAGCCTCCTGAGTAGCTAAGATTACAGGTGTGAGCCACCAGCACCCAGCCACAACCTTATTTTTAATTGACAAATAATGACTATAGATTTGTGGGGGTACAAGATGGTGTTTGAATTTGATTATACATTATGGAATGTATATCCATCACTTCACATACTTAACTTTTTTAATGTGAGAACTTTGAAAATCTACTTTCTGAGTAATTTTGATATACCATTATAATATTATTATTACATTGTTAATAATAGCCACATTATATTGTATATCTTAAATATTAATTTTCTCATTTAGCCCAAACTAAGCAACTTGTTGACAAACATGCATTTCTCCTTTTCTCTCCAGCCCCAGAAACCACTCTTATGGTTTCTAACTCTGTAAGCTCAAGCTCTCTAGATTCCACACATAAGAGATTATACAGTATCTTTCTGTGCTGGGCTTATTTGGATATGAATGCATTTTCAAGTCTTTTACAAATATGAACCATAAGAATTCTTTCTTTTTTTCATAAGAATTATTTCTATTGGCCTCCCATATGAAACTATTTTTCTGGACGGGCGCTGGTGGCTCACGCCTGTAATCCTAGCTACTCAGGAGGCTGAGATCTGAGGATCGAGGTTCAAAGCCAGCGCGGGCAGGAGAGACCGTGAGACTCCTATCTCCAATAAATCACCAGAAAACCAGAAGTGGCGCTGTAGCTCAAGTGGTAGAGCGCTTGCCTTGAGCTGAAGAGCTGAGGGACAGCGCCCAGGCCCACGACTGACCAAAAAAAAGAAAAAGAAACTATTTTTCTGTGTCACTAATAGTGAATAGTTTTATTTTCATTAGCTGCATGTATATCTATTTTATTTAGGGGACTGAGACTTTATTCAGAAAACAAGCCATATTTGATTTACCTTTATATAGCACACTTGATGGGGTAGAATCTTTAGATTGGGGTAATTTCAGACAGATGTGAAAATTCCCTAAGGCATACATGAAAATCTTCAGCGTATAATCTGGACTTTCTTCTATGACTAGGAGGTGAGGTTTCCAGGTGGTTAGCTTCACACATGACTACTTTAAATCGCACTGGAATTAGCCACCCAGTCTTCCGGTTGCTAGGCATCCCTGGCTTAGAGGACCAGCACATCTGGATTTCCATCCCCTTCTTCATTTCCTATGTCACTGCTCTGTTTGGGAATGGCTTACTCATCTTTACTATCCTCACCAAGCGAAGTCTCCATGGACCCATGTACCTCTTCCTCTGCATGCTGGCGGGAGCAGACATTGTGCTCTCCACAACCACAGTGCCACAAGCTTTGGCCATCTTCTGGTTCCGTGCTGGGGAGATCTCTCTGGATCTCTGCATCACTCAGCTCTTCTTCCTCCATTCCACTTTTGTCTCTGAGTCAGGGATCTTGTTGGTGATGGCATTTGACCGCTACATTGCTATATGCTACCCGCTGAGGTACACCACTATTCTTACAAACTCCTTCATTGGAAAAGTTGGTGTGACGATCTTTCTGAGGAGTTACGGTACCATTTTCCCTATAATATTTTTAGCGAGGAGACTGACATTCTGCAAAAGTACTACCCTCCCAAACACGGGTTGTAAGCACATCGTCCTGGCTCATGCTTCCTGTGATGACATCCGCATAAACATCTGGTATGGGTTCTTTGTCCTCATGTCAACAGTGGTCTTAGATATTGTGCTAGTTTTTATCTCCTATGTGCTTATTCTCCGTACTGTCTTCCGCATGCCATCCCAAGATGCCCGCCACAAAGCTCTTAATACTTGTGGCTCTCACGTCTGCGTCATCATCCTTTTTTACGGGCCTGGCATTTTCACCACCCTTACTCAGAGATTTGGACGCCACATCACACCCCATGTTCACGTCCTCTTGGCTGATGTCTGCATTCTGTTTCCACCTATGCTCAATCCCATCATTTATGGGGTCAAGACCAAACAGATCCGGGACCAGGTGGCTCATATGTTGTTTCTAAAGGCGAAGTGAGTGCTGTTGGGCGCTGGCATTCTTTTTGTCTGAGCCATTTTCTCCGTGTCTGAGGTAAGCTTAAATATCAGCATAAGGCAGCAGGTAAGCTATCAGTCGATTTACTCTCAATGTTGTGTCCCAAGTAGTTTCATCAATGAGCTTTTAGAGCATATTGATTCCAACGCCTCTAATCAGACACCAAATATCAGTATCTTTGGGGTTTTAGTTTCCTTTTATTCTGCCCATAAATCTTTGCTGCCTCTGTAACCTTGAAGTAAATAATTGGATGACAGGAAGCCATGCCATGATTGCACTCATGACCTGGCATGTTGAACTGAAACCCCTTTGTACAACTACCTAAAGATAATAATGATGGTAATAGAAAACAGTTGACCTGTTTATATAGTTCAAGAGATACCATATATTTTATGTACCTTCAATTTGTAGGTCACTGTTTTCTGCTCAGCTTCTATATATTATATTCTAGTTGGAATAAACAAATAGTTAACTTCAAAAAGAAAACAAATATTATATTATTATGACTCTGCCAAGTACAGGTTCATTGAGATGTGTGGGTAAAAACCAAGTGAAGCCAAGCAAGGTGGTTCATGCCTGGAATCCATAGCCACTTGAGAGAAAGTATAAATCTCAATCCAGCTCAGCCAAAAATTGAGACCCCATTCAAAAAATAACAAAAGCAAGAAGGGCTGGAATCCTAGCTCAGTAATAGAGCACCTACCTAGTAAGCATGAGGCCCTGAGTTCAAACCCCAATAACAAAAAACAAATGGAGTGGAATCAACAGGAGATGACCAGAAACTCAAATCTACAAAAGTAAAAGACATACATGATGCTTTACTATAAGATGAAGAGTATAAATGAAGTGACAGTAAGTAAAGATGGATTCAAGAATTATTCCTAATTTTTTGTTTTGCTATTATACTGGAGAAAGAGTACCATGACAGGATAGGAATGAACTGTAAAGAATGAAACCTTCAAATGTGGAGGACAAAGAGAAGAATGTTTTATGCTTGATCAGATGGGTCAATGCATAAAACACACTGAGAAAGGATAGTTCTGCAATTGCCAGGAAAGTAACTGTACAAAGGGGTTTCAGTTCAACATGTCAGGTCATGGGTACAATGCATCTTGATCAATGTCACCCCTTCATCAGTCTCCCCACTTCTATCTCAGCCCCATCCATTCTCTCAAGTTACCTGGTTTCATTTTCTAAAGTAGGGCATGGTTTTCACTAAAGATCTATTCATCTTCACATTGCAAAATGAACAGTCAGAATCCATCTTCCCCTTATTCAGTGTAATTGTGGCGTGATAACTAAACTTTTTCCTTTGAATGTATTTCTTCTTCTAGAAGCCTTTAATTTATCAAAGATAATTCTTTTCTTCAAATTGTTTGGGTTTCTCCTCATTGTCTTCCTTTCATGTGCTGTTTTGGCTTTCTCCTTACATTTCCAGCCCCCCCTCATATTGGGTATCTGTTTTACCATCTCATTTTAACAATGATATCAGGACATAACACACTGTGGAATCCATCATTTTAAAGTATGTGACAGTGATTTTTTAAGTCTTTCATAATATTGTAAAAGCACCACTATCATCTGATCCAGGTCCATCCCATTATCCAGTTCTTTCAATTATTCTATATTTTAGGATGCTAGCATTGAAATGGGAATCAAAACAGCTTAATGTTCTAGTCACAGTGTCCTAGCCACACTACACTGGTGTAAGGGCTATCGTCCTTCTAAGGATTTAAAGTTTTGATTTTTGTCTGTGGCCTTATTTTTCTTCCTCCTCCTCCTCCTCCTC
>NW_012267238.1:1323756-1324908 GCF_000151885.1 Dipodomys ordii | reverse complement strand
CCCACCAAGACAGAGAAACTTTTGTTGTGTGCTTGATTATTAATCATAGACAGTGTTCCTGGAACTAGATTTTGTCACTGCTTCTACGATGACAAAAATATTTTAGGCACAAGACAGTTTTACACAGGTTGCTAAAATAATGTACCAAGAGAACATACTCATATAAAAAGTCTATGGGAGCGCAAAGGTAAGTGCCACTTGTTCTGTTTGGTTTTATGATCTTGTTGGATGTAGGTGAATGAGGTGAGGAATGGGGGTAAAGTACTCTGAGAGATTAAGAAAAGACATATTTCATGCATTAAAGCAGTTGTGTGGTTGTGTGGTTGACCACATTACATTATGCAATGGTAAAAGGACAGAAACAAAAGTGCACCAGCTAGGATTACAAACAGAGGAGCAAGGACATTATCCAGAAAGGAAATGGGAAACCATTGTGGATACTTCAGGTCTTGGACAGCATGAAGTGGATGTTTTGATAGTGGTAAAGGAGAATAGGTGAGAGGAGATAAATAATTTAATTAATTAATTAATTTTTATTTTTATTTTTATCGGTCCTGGGGGCTGAACTCTGGGCCTGGGTGCTGTCCCTCAGCTCTTTAGCTTGAGGCTAGCACCCTCACATGTGAGCCACAGTGAGAAATAATTTTAAAGGAATGGGTAGTCTTTTCCTTGCTAGAATCAATATGGGATTGACACATTTATCTTTCTTACAGTGAAATAAAATTCATAAAACAATTTTTCTATTTCTTTTTCTTTTGTTGGTTGTGGGGCTTGAACTCTGGGCCTGGGCGCTGTCCCTGCGCTCTTCAGCTTAAAGCGAGTGCTCTACTACTTGAGCCACAGAACCACTTCTGGTTTTCTAGTGGTTTATTGGAGATAAGAGTCTTACATACTTTCCTACCCAGGCTGGCTTTGAGCCGCGATCCTCAGACCTCAGTCTCCTGAGTAGCTAGGATTACAGGCGTGAGCCACCGGCGCCCGGCTTCATAAAAAATTTTTAAAATCATTTCTGTATCAGGCACAGGTATAAAAAACATATCACGTAAGAAAGAAGAAGTAAAACTCTCCCTCTTTGCAGATGACATGATCTTGTATTTAAAGAATCCCATAGACTCCACTCCCAAATTACTCAAGCTGATTCAAAACTTTGGC
>NW_012267238.1:1317962-1322855 GCF_000151885.1 Dipodomys ordii | reverse complement strand
GCTAGGATCACAGATGAGAACCACCAGTGTCTGGTCCTCATTTTTAAGTTGTTGCTTCCTGCCTTATTCTGCTTGTATTGTCCTTGTCTCCTGGTTATGCCTTTTTTTTTAAAAGTTTTTTGCTTTTTTTTTTTATCTGTAAGTTGTTGTTCAAATAGATTTCAGTTCAACATGTCAATCTCTGAGAGGAGGATGGGTGAGGTTGGGAGAGAGCGGGGGCACGATGCATTGCACTCATCAATGGAGCCATGCAGTCAGATTGCTGCCCTCCTGTCAATGTTCACTCCTTGCTTTTCATATCATCATTGTTTCTCTCTCGCTCTCTCTTTTTGGTCCGTTGTGGGCCCTGAACTCTGGGCCTGGGCACTGTCTCTGTGTTCTTCAGCTCAAGATTAGAGCCCTACCACTTGAGCCACAGCACCACTTCCGGCTTTTTCTGCTTATTGTCGTGTTGAGGATTTGAACTCAGGGCCTCATGCATGCAAAGTGTTTCTCATTTTAAAATGAGTTCACTGCTTATGCTTTTTATTCTGTTTGTCTTAGCCTTTAAAATGGAAATTCATTAGTTTAATAACATCTTTTCCTTAAAAATACTTTATAAATTAATATTGTAATTCCAGATAGTCATTCCCATGAAACATGATTAATATTTAGAGAATATGGTTGTAAGCTTTTCTTTATCTACTGACATATCACATAATGATATTTATTTCTTAAGAATTTTTTTTATTAACGTATACTGATAGTGCAAAGAAAAAGCTGTCACCATGATATTTACAATCATGCTTATAATAATGTAATTTGGTCACATTTCTCCCCTTTAGTACTGCTACTAGTCTTCTCCTTCCTCTTGCCCTTTTTACCTTCCCAGTAGTCCACTTCTTACTTTCCCTTGTTTTAAATTCATTTATTTATTTAATCACTTATGTGTTTATTGTTTGAGCTTGAACTCAAGGCCTTGTGCTTGCTAGACAAGTAAGTGCTCTACGACTTAAGATATGTTTAAAGCCATTTTTTCTTTATGTTTTCAGATAGGATTTTTGTACTTTTTGTCTGGGACATCTTGGCCTTCCATCTTCCTACTTCCACCTGGAGATTATAGGTATGTGTTATAATATACCATGTCTGATAAGATGGAGCCTCTCTGGTTTTTGCTCAGGCTGGCCTTCAACAATGATATTCCCAACCACTGTCTCCCAAGTAGCTGAGATTGCAGGAATAAGTTTTTATTTAATGTAATCTAGCAATAATTTTCTTTGGCATGCAGAATTCTTCACAGTTATTTGAAGCTTCATTCAGTATTATATGATATCCAAAGAAATGTAACTCAGGATATAAGAAAGGCACTGCATACCCATGTTTGTTGCAGCATAGCAGTCAAGCAATGGAAACAGCCCAGATGCTCTACAACTGATGAATGGATCAAGATGAGGTACATCTACACCATGACAGTGGCCAGACATAAAAGAATAGCCACATGTCATTTTCAAGAATGTAGATGGGTCTAGAGGCCATTAATGTATAATATACAATAATACTATTATATAAAATTACACTATGCAATTCATATGATCAATCTGAGTAAAGCATGGTATATGCATGTGTGAATCCCCTTTGAAAAATGAACATGCATTTTTTTGCATGACCTTTTATTTTTTACCTTATCTTACATCGTTAAGTAGTTGGGCAAAGGAGTTGCCACTTAACAAAGCAGTTTATGAATGTCATATATCTTGGTCAATGTTAACCCCTTCATGTTAGATGCGGAAAACATGTCCTGTTGGATGTGGTGCTAGGTGTGGGGCAGGGAGAGAGGGCGAACCAAAAGAGAGAAAGAGGAAGCATAAGATCAAAATACTTTATGTGTGTTTGTGATCATGGAGCAATGAAGCTGGTTGAGATTGGTTTGGGCCGGGGAATATATAGATGAGGAAGAATGACAGATCAAAGTACATCACATGCACATATGGACATGTAAAAATGAAATGCCCTGTACAATGAATTGATGTTAATGAAAAAGAACTTTCTTTGGTGTGCAAAATACTTCATATAAATATGATGCTTCAGGGGGCTGGGAAGGTGGCTCAGTGGTAGAACGCTTGCCTTGCATGCATGAGGCCCTGGGTTCAATTCCTCAGCACCACATAAACAGAAAAAAAAGCCAGAAGTGGTGTTGTGGCTCAAGTGGTAGAGCACTAGCCTTGAGCTGAAGAGCTGAGGGACAGCACGTAGGCCCAGAGTTCAGGCACCACAACTGGACCCCCCTGCCAAAAAAAAAAGATGCTTCATTCAGTATTGCATGATATATTTTATGTGATAATATTCTAAAATATGTTTTCTATTTAGCCTAATACTAAATTCTTGTTGATGCTTTTCAAATGGTTGCTAGTATCAATAATGTTATGGTAAAAGCAATTGCCCTAAACTTTTATCTCTGTTTTCCACTTTTTTTTTTGGCATAGGTGCTTTTCTCAAAATTAAAAAAAGTGTATTTCATTTATTTCTGGCCAGAATAAATGTGAGCAAAGTGTTAAGAAAGTGCACATTAGCCAGGAGCTGGTGGCTCAGGCCTGTAATCCTGGCCACTCAGGAGGCTGAAATCTGAGGGTCAAGGCTTGAAGCCATCCTGGGCAGAAAAGTCCCCGTGACACTCTTATCTTCAATTAACCACTCAAAATCTTGAGCTGTAGCTCAAGTGGTAGAGCACTAGCCTTGAGCACAGAGAGGCAGAGGGACAGCACTTACGCCCTGAGTTCAAGCCCCACAACCAACAAAAAAGAAAAAAAAGAGGACTGGGAATGTGGGTTAGTGGTAGAGTGCTTGCTTAGCATGCATGAAGCCCTGGGTTCAATTCCTCAGTACCACATAAACAGAAAAGCCTGGAAGTGGCACTGTGTCTCAAGTAGTAGAGTGCTAGCCTTAAGCAAAAGAAGCTCAGGAACAGTGTCCAGGCTCTGAGTTCAAGCCCCAGTTTTTCATAGATGCTGAGAACAATCCTAGCTACTCAAAGTAGAGATCTGAAGATTGCAGTTTGAAGTCAGCTTGGGCAGGAAAGCTTGTGAAACTCTTATCTCCAATGAGCTACCAAAAAGGCTGCTAAGTGGGGCTGTGGCTCAAGTGGTAGCGAGCTAGCCTTGAGCTAAAAAAGCTCAGGGATGGCGCCCAGGCCTTGAGTTCAAGCCCTAGGACTGACACATACAAAAACTGCAGATTTGTGAAGATAAAAATCGTTGAAATGACAGTGCAGATTATGTCAGTCAGTAAAGCTTCCTGGATGTGAGTGTTATAGAACTTAGTTTTACTGGATTGCTGCCAACCACTAGTAGCTCCTAAGCTTGCTATGGCTTCCATGTGATGGCCCATACTGGTTGTTGGAATTCTCCTAAAGGCTAAAAATTGAGATGATTACATTCTCCCCTGCCTTTCACATTCTAAGAAGCTCTCAAAGGGAGCCAAGCAGTGCTCTGTCCACTCTGTGTGAAGCTGGCTACAAACCGGTCCTATTTTGACACCCAGTCCAGTTAATGATCTGTTGACAGAGTAAGAAGTTGTTTCTAATGGGCCTACTTCATCTTTGCATATTATTTTATTGTAGAAGTAGGATAAAATTATGTTCCATGATCTTGGTCCCTCATAATTTTCAACTGACATAAATAGTATATATATAAGATAATAACAACATTTGGAGGAAGAAGGTGAAGGATGCATTCATGAATTCATTGTATATACCTCAAAATTTACTTAATTAAGTAAATTAAACTGGGTGCTAATTGCTCATGTCTATAATCCTAGCTATTCAGGAGGCTAAGAGCTGAGAATTGTGGTTCAAAGCCAGCCAAGGCAGGAAAGTCCATGAAACTCTTATCTCTAATTAGCCACCAGAAAACCATTAAGTGGTGCTGTGGCTCAAAATGGTAGAGTGCTATCCTTGAGCAAAAAGAGCTCAAGGACAGAGCTCAGGCCCCACGTTCAAGCACCACCATCACCACCATCACCACCATCACCACCACCACCACCACCACCACCACCACCACCACCAACAAAAGAAAAGTAAGGGAAGGGGTGGGTTGAAGGGAGTGAGAATGTTGAAGGAGGTGGTAACACTGATCAAGATGCATTGCATTCATAAACTGCTTTGTTAAATAGCGCCTCCTTTGTATAACTACTTAAAATAATAAATATTAATAAAACCAACACGAAATATATAAACATATACATACACACACATACACACAGTCTCTATATCAGGCTGTGCTTTTCTGTGATTTGCTCCCCAGAGGGCATTCAAAGCATTTAGCTCTCTTTACACACCAGACCACACACTTTTTCTTGCCCAAGACAAGACAGACTCTATGTGAACCTCAACTTTGCCTTAAGAACCTTCCAAGACTTGTAGAAAATGCTTGTTTTTCTTTTAATATCTAATTCTCATGTCATCTCCTCTGTGACCCTCTCTTGAGCCCTAAGTCCTTTTCAATATTTTCAACTTGAAACTTCCTTCATGAGAAAAATAGCCTGTGGTCCACATTTCATGTTGTCATTTGACAAAAATCTATGGGTTTGTTTTTGTAGAAAATAGAAATTTTCAAAAGAAAAATCTGGAATGAACTCAGCAACCCATAATCCTATAACACAATTTTGTGATCACAACTTTCTTATAGATGTACATTTGTCTTTAGATTTATTATCTATGTCTACATGTTTCTGTATGTATAACTGTATCTAGTTCTGTACTTTATCTCCATTTATATTAATTCCTCCATCTGTTTGGAAATACTATTATATACTATAAAAGATCTGTAACTTAATGTTCCTTTCCTCTTAAAATGATTTTCAGGTTTCTAGTTTAATTTAATTAATTCTCTTAATCCTATTGTAAATGGAATTTTTCTT
>NW_012267238.1:1307244-1311987 GCF_000151885.1 Dipodomys ordii | reverse complement strand
TTCTTTGTTGCTTTGTATGTCCCTCCCCCACAGTATAACCCCTGCTTTCACTGTATTTGATGTCGGTATAATTTGTGGAGGGGAAGGGGAAAAACAAATCATTTAAATAGGGATACAGGTGGACCCATTGCAACAATGAGATGTACAAGTCATTATGTCAAAAACGAACTTTATAACTTTGGTGGGGGCTCAGGGAAGATTGGGTGGCGAGGGGAGGATGGGAAGGGATGGGAAGGGGAAACAAAGGAGGAGGCTACAATGCTTGATAAGAAATGTACTTATTATCTTGCTAATGTAATTGTAACCCCTCTGTACAGTATTTTCACAATAAAAAAGGAACGTACTCATTATCTTGCTTATGTAATTGTAACCCCTCTATACAGTATTTTCACAATAATTTAAAACATGCAAAAAAAATCACATAGCGTACCTCCTTTAGTTTTGAAACAAGGCAGGGAAATAGATGTTATCTTTAAACTTTCAGAGTAAACAACTGAGGGTTGTAGAACTTGGTTCAGCCAGAAAGGAATGCAGTTTTTATTTAAAGTTTCTCAGTGTAGAATACACCATTTTCTGACCCGTGAAATGAATCAAAGGCAAGTGACTTTAGAGAACTGAGACAAATAGGCAAGTCTTATGGTTGGGGATAAAACTTTGAGGAGAGCCCCAAGTAGGAATGCAAGCTCTTAGTCTTCTTTACGTAGAACTTATTAAATACCACATGCAAGTGGAAAGAATTGGCAATAAAAATCATTGCAGTCTTTAATATTTCTGTTTTCTTTTCTGTGTCCCTTCAGTTAACTACCAGTAAAACTCTGGTAAAGCTAAAAAAATAATTGTTTACCCAGGCAAGTTGAATGCTGAGAAATAGAAAAGGTTGTCCTTCACAGAGCACAAGAGAGAGGTGAACAGGTGTCAGCAAAGCACGAGGTCAAATCAACCCAATCTAACTAATATGGAGGAGAGTAAGTCAAGCAGATTCAGATTTAAATGATCTAGAGGAGTTCTCAGGGATTTAATAGCCAGAGGATTAATTATTCCCCAAGAGACAATAAACCCCTTTTCATTTTCAAGGCCAAAGTCTGGGTTAATAATTTTGTTCCTCAGTGAACATGTAGAAGTTTCTGGTGGCTTCTTGGTTGTCTTGGTTGTTTTCTCCTGGCATCTAGTGGGCAGAGACTAGAGATACTGTTGCATCCTACAGTTCATAAGCTACCTTTATAAACATTCAATTAGGTCAAAATGTCATTTGGACAAGGTTGAGAAGTTCTGGTCTAGGGCCTGCTCACTCTACACCCTCATGGATTTGTATTAAACTTGATCTGCTTGTTCCCAGTCTCAAGAGATGAGCTTGATGTAGAGCCCCATGCAGTGAGAAACTCACAGGTAATGAGACATTTGGGGAAGCCAAGAAATGAGGAAGTACTAATAACCATCTGCTAGATTCTGTGGTGATTTGGTGATGCTTGACTCTGTGCCTAGTGTATAGTGATTACACATTACCACTGGGTCCTTCCCCTTAGCCATTCCTATTCCACTCTGAGTAAAACCCAAAGCTATATTGACAAGAGAGCCATATAGCAGAAAGTCAAGACAGAGGCTTATGCTGGGGCAGGTTTTAGGTGGGGACCAGTTGATCAAGTCCTCCTGTGGACTTTGGCTACCACACATAGTCTAGTTCACAAACAAAATGAAAATACATTCTCCTCTGATTTGAGAAAGACTTCCTTCTAGCCTTCCTTCTAGAGGAGTGACAGGGGTTAAGATAGATATGAAAATTCTAGAAGGGGTTGCAACCTAACTGTGTGAACAGAAAGCACTGGAAAAGGAAATGCAGATAAAACCAAATAACTCTGTCAATAAAGAGGAGCTATGAAAAGAACTAGCTTCTAAAAGTCAATGGATATTGAATGTTCTTGAAGAATGAAAAGACTCCTTTCACAAGGAGTTAAACTTCCTATGAAAACCCCCATTTTACTTATTCAGTTTGTTGAGTTCTGAGACTTGTTTTTCTTCCATGCATTTTCAGGATGTTGCATGCAAAACACTGGTGACACAGTGAAGAAGTAACTCGATAAACACAGTTGTCAGTATCTAAACAAACCTACTTAGGAGGGATGCAGAGGGCCGTGGCACACGAGAGCTGAAAAGCTTCTCCCCTCCTTCCATAGCCATCCCATCCTCTCCTCCTAGGCATGGCTTTCCACTCTACTAGACTCATTCCTACTGAAGGTTTGACCTTTCACTTTTCCTGGTTAACTCTAGGCAAATCTCTGAATATTACTGGGCACCTATCATAGGTCATAATAAGTCTACCCTGTAGTCTTATTGTGATAAACATCTATTCCCTGGAAAAAATGATTCCACACACATCAACCAGTAACTTTAAATTCAGTTTTCAAAGCCTAGAATGAAGCAAGTTACGGAAGAACTCAGCAATGGAGGGAACAGAGGTTTAACAGACTTGCCTGAAGACCCAGTACGGAAGAACTCAGCAAGGGAGGGAACAGAGGTTTAACAGACTTGCCTGAAGACCCAGGCGAAGCTACCTTCCATCATACCCACACGTCATCACAGGCTTGCTACAGCACCTTCTCCTCCACGGGTTAGAAGTGCATATACATTATCTCCATTTCAATGAAGGTTAGTAAATATGAATCCCCTTGAAGTCAGTGCACATACAATAGCAATCCAAAATACAGAATATTTATTTAAACTTTTATAATCCAGACAAATTTCACATCCTTTTATATTCTGGAAATAAAAATTTTGATCATATCAGAAAACGTAATGTCTTCACTAAAATTAAAAATACAATGTTTTGGATACATTTATATTAAATCAGGGTACAATAAAGAATATCCACACTCCTCTTCTTTGTCTGTCAGTGAATCTATAATAAATGCTCGCCTACCACATTTCCCAGTATCATTTTGTTGGTGACATATTTCTACTCTCAAAAATATTCTGTGAAAAAATTTTCTGTGTTCTGTCTTCCTTAAATTAGCAACAGTAAGTAATATGTACATATTTGTAAGGAAAAGACAAGTTTGTCTTTATATGTGTGTATGATGATATATTCATGGATTTTTATTTTAAATGGTGGATTGAACTTACTTAGAAAGAGTCTATGCCAGTCTGGGAATGTAGCTTAGAGTGCTTACCTAACATGCATGAAGTCCTGGGTTCGATTCCTCAGTACCACATACACAGAAAAACCTGGAAGGGGCTCTGTGGCTCAAGTGGTAGAGTGCTAGCCTTGAGCAAAAGAAGCTCAGGGACAATGCCCAGGCTCTGAGTTCAAGCCCCAGGACTGGCAAAAAAAAATTAGCTGGTCAAAAAAATATTGAACCGTCAAAGCTGCTAAATGCCTTCAGTTTAATTTCTAGTCTTTGATTGCTTATTGGCACTCCATGAGAGAGGATGTGTGATGAGTTGAAGGCAGAGCAGAGCAGAGCAGTCAGGGGACGGGGAGGAGCCAGACAGGAAAAGATCTGTGGGATGAAGTAGGGTTTTCAGCCACGTCAACTCCTACCTCTGGAAGTTATAGCTGGCATGGGAGATCATTAACTACAAAGCTACACAGAGGGAAATACTACTTCAAAACTTCTAAATTGAGACTGTTGTTCAGGTGCTGTGTCACAAGGAAGTTTACAGAGAATTCTAATACCCTCAGAAGAGTGATAGTCCGGAGCTATCACAATGAAAACCTTGGCTTATGTTACACGTGACCCATCAGGTACGGTGACTTAACCTCTGTAAAAACCTGCCGAATCTAACAGGCACAGATGGACTAGGGAGATGAAGAACTGCGTTTTCTTGAACCAACCTTTGATAGTAATGCAGCATAAACCTCTAAGTGGAGACGTATTCATGGGTTTCCTCATATTTTTTTTGTTATCAATTTCTAGTTACAACTCTTACACCTCTGCTACTGGGTGCTATTTCTTTTAACTAAAATAAGAGGTATTCTTTAACATAATTATCTTAATTACAAAAATACACTTAGACAATAACTCTGTAAAATCACTTTCTTTTACAAGAAGAGGAACTTTATTATTTTTAAACCATCAATCAGACAGACACAGCTTTCATTTGCCCAAGCATGCATAATCTCACCTGATTGTAAAATGCACTCAACTGGTAAACTGCACATGGAGTGGTTCCTTTTGCATGTCAACCTGCAGTTATCCCATATATAAGGGCAGCCCAGTTGGGAAGTGCTTGTTTATGTCCATTGTCTCATCATAAGCTAGAGAGAAAAATTGGAAATCTTCTTCAGAATCCCTCAATGTTTTTCAGCATCCTTTGGGTAGCCAGTAATCCAATTTGAGATAGTTCTCCAAGACAAACTAACACTCTCAAATGATTGTACTTTTCGAGTGCTAGCCATGTTTCCACAGCCACCACTTTCCTAAACTTTCCTTCTACCTGAGTACTTAGCATCTTTGCAGTTAACTCAGGGACTACATAACTCATCTGAATAATATCATCTCTGTTACAGTGATACCTAGTGAAAGTGGCTTATGATTCCAAACTCTGCTGAAGAGCATCTGCGTCTGGCCTCCCATTCATTGAGTTCCACCTTTTGAGCTGTAATGATGCTCTGGATTGGCTTTTTTTTTTCTAATACATTATCTTACACCAGACCTACAGATTTACCATTGACTTCAACAACAACAACAACAACTCCTATGTACATTTCTCTTGTAATGATCAACACTCCCACTCAACTTTTCTTTT
>NW_012267238.1:1305835-1307194 GCF_000151885.1 Dipodomys ordii | reverse complement strand
TGGACTTTATATCCTACAACTTTTCTGAATTTATCATTTTGGTGTAGTCTTTTAGTGTTTTTCTATATTTAATATAAAGACATCTTCAAACAAAGACTACTTATTTCTTTTCTAGTTGTATGTATTTTTTTCTGTTTTCTCATCTAATTGCTCTGGCTAGGACCTGCAGTACTATGCTGAATAGAAGTTTGGTGCAAATGGGCATTCCTGCCTTGTTCCTAAACTGAAAGAAAAAGTTTTCAGCATTTTGCTACTGAATATTATGTTAATTATAAGCAGCAATCACACCAACTTCTGTGTATATTGCCCCAAAGAAACTCAATAGCTCAAAGAGAGCTACACTTCCATGTTTACTATAATGCTATCCACAATAACCAAGACATAAAAAGTATTCATAAGTGAATGAATAGATAAAATTACCTAGACATGTACAATGGAATATTATTCAACCATAAAAATTGAGCTATTTGTAGCAACATAAACTTAGTGTTGAGGGCATTATTCAAGTGGAATAACTTACAGAAAGAAAGATGAATATTGTAGGATCTCAAATAGTTATGGAATCTAAAGGAGTGAAACTCAGAACAAAGAGCAGAATGGTGGCTGTGTGAGGATGGGAGAAATGAGATGTTAGTTTAAACATACACACTTCAGAGCTATAAGATAATAAGTTCTGGGGAGCGAACGTACAGCATGGTGACCATAGTAACAACACTGATTTTATACTTGAGCTATGCTAAGTGAGTCTTTATCTTACCCCTAAACACAATAAAAAATTTAAGTATCGATATGATAGATGATTGCCAATCATTTCACAATTTGTGTGTTCCAAATCATTATGTTATAACTTTAACTTAAAATCTATCCATCAATTATACCTCAACAAAGCTGGAGAAAACACTGGATTTAAAAAAAAAATCCCATAGAATCTGTAAACTTCTAGCAAGACTGAGAAAGATAAATGCAAGTCATTTATATACGTCAATGAACTCCTAGGCTGATTGAATAATTTGCCTATTGAGAAACGTGTCAATTGTGAGAAAAGCACATTCTAGAGGAACAGATGAAATAGAATCCAATTTGAAGGAGAGACTGACACACAAGACAGAGCAGAAGATACATAGTAGTTTGTAAAGGGATACAGGCATAGAATATATGTGTGTCAAAAGGATGCAACTTTTTTTAAATTGTGAAAATACTGTACAGAGGGGTTACAATTATATGGGCAATGTAATGAGTACATTTCTTTTTTTAATTTAATCTAATTTTATTTGTGAACATACTGTACAGAGGGGTTACAATTACATGGGCAGGATAATGCGTACATTTCTTACCAAGCATTGCAGCCTCCTCCTTTGT
>NW_012267238.1:1257910-1293945 GCF_000151885.1 Dipodomys ordii | reverse complement strand
TTTTCTTTTTGCTTATGTGGTGCTGAGGAATTGAACCCAGGGCCTCAGGCATGCAAGGCAAGCGCTCTACCACTGAGCCACCTTCCCAGCCCCTCAACTTTTCTTTATGGTTGCCTCTAGTAGGATGTCACACCACTTAAGTTTTGGTAACTACCCACTGTGAGTCATCAGAGATGTGACCATTTTGCTTTGATCACTGTTCTATTTCTGTATCTTGAATCTGGAACATATCCCATGTCATGTCATTGACTGGAGGTCTTCTCTGTGTATTATCATTTACTTAATCTTCATCCATGAGCTAGTTTTTTTGTGAGGATTGTTCATCACGGATGTGTGGATTGTAGTTATTGTCTACATTGACAAGGAAGTCAATGTTGTCACTCATCAGGGGCAAAGCCATCAATGTCACAAGGAATCATCTAGTCATGTCTCATGACCAGACTGTTTTAGATTCTCCACAATGTTAACACTTTCTCAACCTGTACACTCCCAGCCTGCCTGATCTTGACTGTCCTTTGGTTCACCACAATAAGGAAGACAGGCCTTGAGCAACTGGTGAGACATGTGTGTATCTGTCCTGTTATGTACTCACTTGTGTCCTGTCTTGTCCCTCAAAATGTGCATTATTAGTATGGTTCACTCAGCATTAATTTATGTTACTGTGAAAGAAGTGCCTAGATTTACCGAATTTCAAGTCTCACCTGCAGTTGCCTTGGCAACTGACCCAAATGATATCGTGGGCCTTTTAGGACCTGTGAAGTCTGGGTCTCCCCCCGCCCTCCCCAAGATTTAGGGAAAGCACAGTTTGATTTCTGGTAGCCATTCTGTAATACTGGAAGCAACTTTGGGATTAGATTATGTAGTATGAAGATCTTTTTAAAATTAGGATATATGAGCTACATATAGTATGTGTGTGGGGTTGTTAGGACATATCCATGTATGTGTGTGACATATTTGTATTTGGATCATCAGCTGGATGGCACTGGATATCATACAGGATATCCACAAGGATGGGTGCAGCAGGTGTTCTGTCATTTGTGGAGCCTGGGGAGGGAGGAGACATGACAGAAAAAGGATTGCAAGGGTATGGAAAGGGTGGAGGAGTTGGCCATTTTCTGAGAAAAACACTGAAACTAGAAGCATCCCAACTTGACCCTCCCTGGGCAGAGCGCTCGAGAAACTATGTTGTCACTGGTAAATGCATGGGAAAATGGACAGAAACCGTTTCAGGTCTCTAAATATCACAGATATATCAAAACATAATTAAATCTTTCAAAATCAGGAACTCCCTCATTGTGAGGAGGTAACATCCCGTTGAGTTGTGAATGGCCTCTATCACCATAGTAACTGCTTAGAGGCATCTTGATGTTCTTGACCTAGGCCGTAAGATGTAAACACCCAGAAGACCACTCCAGGTATGGGAAGAGCACATACAACATTAAAGGCACATCAACATGAGTGATGTATTTTCAGTCCCCTAAGGACCAGGATTGAATGACTGAATGGGGTAGACTTCTTAGGCTTTTTTGGGGGTGGGGGAGGCTCTTTTGATAACTTTGAAAGATATAATAAATGGAGATCTGACCAAAGGCAATAGCCTGAAGGCAGAGAGAAGAAACAAAACAACGCATGAAATGGAGGTAGAAACATTGTGTGTGTGTGTGTGTGCGCGCGCGCGTGTGTGTGTGCACGTGTGTGTGTGTGTGTGTGTGCCTATGTGCCAGTATTGAGGATTGAACTGAGAGCCTCCTGTTCTTGTTTGGTCTTTTTCATTCATGTCTGGTACTCTACCATTTGAGTCATGCCTCTACTTCTGGCTCTTTGCTTGTTAAGTGGAGATAGCAATCTCATGGATTTGTCTGCCTGGGGTTGGCTTTGAACCCTGTCTTAGGTCTCAACCTCCTGAGTGGTAAGGATTACAGGTGTGAGCCACTGGTGTCCAGCTAAAAATTGATTCACATGAGTTTGGGCCAAATCTGAGGCGTATGCTTCAGTAAATGGAATTATAACGGACTCTAGGACAGGAATATCGTGTTGAAGGTTTTTGACATTAACTTTCAGTGCTTGATCCTGATACCTCTGTAAGAAAAGGGGTTTGACAGTTAATGAGAAAAGGAGGCAGAGTTCGTGGCTGAGTGGGGATACCAACAGGAAGGGGGTGAAGTGTCCTGAGAAAGCCTTCAGTCATCAGCAGATTCTGGTCTTCCCATTTTGAGTGGACAAAGGGTTAGAGGGGCTGCGTTTCCTCCTCCATCATTGAAACCAGGGCTGAAGAAGGGCCGCAGAGGCCCATCAAAATTACATTCAGGGAAGGTGTAGATGAGGGAGCCGTGGTCAGTGATATTGTAGAAGGAGACAATACCAGCCTCATAGTCCAGGAAAATGCCGACTTGGCATGGCAGCACCTGAAGGTGTAGAGAGGACTGAGGGCAGGTGCCAGCCTCATACTTGTCCTTTTTCCACAACCAAATTGTCCAGAAGCCATTCTCAGGGCTGAGCAAAAAATGTCCCTTCCTCTGCACAGAGTTCCTACAAACCCCCAGGTCCCAGGACTCTTTTCCTGTCACATCTACCTCCCAGTAGAGTTTTCCAGAGGTAATGATCTGGGTACCCAGGACCATGGGGTAATTATCAAATCTCTCTTCACTCTCGGGCACCTTTTGTTGGATGTTTCCAAGCTTCACTTGTCTCCGATCCTTAGAAAGCTCGAGCCATGGATTGGCTGTGTCTTGATCCAGAGTGATGTATACTGCAGAACGACGAGAAAGATGGTGATAGGGGTGTGTGTGGGGGAGAGGGGGGGAAGGGATGGGGTGGGTCCGTAACCAAGGGCCTGTGGATTTGTGTCAACGCCAAAGATAAGAGGGGTAACCTTGAAGTTTATCTTGTGAGAAAATGATACACAAACAACTCAGGCTCTTTCTTTAATCTTTGATGGAAATTTCCTTAATCTGTTTCTGCCCCACCTACCCCAACCCTTTACCTTTCCTCCATGTTACCTTCTGTCTATTCTCTCTGAGCCTAGATCCACTCAGCGCTCCCATTCTCTCCTTCTGTTTCAGCCCCACAATTCTTAGAAGTTGCCTCACCTCCATATGCCCTCAGCATCTTCTTTAGCCCTGGCACATGGCACACACTTCTTATGTCTGGGGAGACAATGTCCAGCTTCTTCAGGTTCCAGGACTCAATCCTGGGGGGAAAGAGAGTTTGAGACCCTTCTGAACCCTTCCCCCAGGGCCCAAGGACCATCTTTGTGGAAGATTTTGAGAATTTAATTCAATACAAATTTACAAACACCTGTTATACTCAAGTGTCCAGATAAAAGGCAAAAATAAAGTAGGATTTAGTTTAAATTGAAGAGTTCCTGGTCCAGGAATGTCTATAGTACATAGACAGTCCATCTGGTCTCTCTAAAGCTCAGGTTAATGTGCAAATGCATTCTATTTCATTTTCTCAGCTAGGCAGGCATCTGGTAACAGGCTGAGTTGCTTCTGTAATACCCTCAAGGACTCTTGTTCATGCTGCAGATCTTACTCATGGCTCATTCGGGGAGTTTTCCAGCTATAAAGAGTATCTTGCCAGGTTCTAGTAGCTCATATCTGTAATCCTAGATACTGAGAAGGCTGAGATGTGAGGATCAGTTTCAATTCCAGCCTGGACAGGAAAGTCTGTGAGACTCTTATCTCTAATGAACCACTCAAAGCCAGAAGTGGAGCTGTGGCTCAAGTGGTAGAGTGCTGGCCTTGAGAAAAAAAGCTCAGGGACCGTGTCAAGGCCCTGAGTTCAAGCCCTAGGACCTACACAAAAACAAACAAACAAAAACGAGTCTCTTAGCCAGGTGTGGTAGTTTATGCCCATAATCCAAGGTACTCATGAGGTACTGGTTGGGAGGATTGTGGCTTGAGGAAAAAGTTAGTGTGATTATATATCAATCAATAAACTTAGTATGGTGCTGCATGCACTCATCTCAGCAGGAGGTATAGATAGGAGGACTAAGTCTAAGGGAGTCCTACTGAAAATATGAGACTCTATCTGAAAACTAACTAAAGCAATAAAGGACTAGGTGCATGGCTCAAGTAATACAGTGCCTGCTTAGAAAATGCAAGGCTCTGAGTTCAAGTCCCAGTGCTTCTAAAAAACAAACAGAAAAAAAAAGAGTCCAGGAAATTATAGACTCAGAAGTTTTCAGATGCCCTTATTTGTTGGACCAAACTATGTGAAGAAATTATAAGTCAGGGGAATTTTTCAATTGAGATGACTATTTATTAGTCTTCTGGGACCAGATTTTTTTTTTTGTCAGTCATGGGGCTTGAACTCTGGGCCTGGGCGCTGTCCCTCAGCTCTTCAGCTCAAGGCTAGCACTCTACCACTTGAGCTACCGTGCCACTTCTGGTTTTCTGGGGGTTTATTGGAGATAAGAGTTTCCCAGACTTTCCTGTCTGGACTGGCTTTGAACAATGATCCTCAGATCTCAGCCTCCTGAGTTGCTAGGATTACAGGTGTGAGCCACTGGCGCCCGGCTCAGATTTTTTTAAAAAAATAAATAGAAGATCAGTTCTTCGAGAATAAATAGAAAGGAACAGGGGAAATTTCAGTGCACATATTCCCAACTCAATAACCCTTTTCATAGGAAGAGATGCCTTTCTCTACCCTCTCTGCTAAGGAAGAAAGCATATCCTTACCTTTCCAGGACAGTTCTCACCTCCTGAGGAAAAAAGAGACAGAGAGTTAAGTGCTGGAGATGCTGGTCCACTATTGAGATTTCACACATGAAAGTGACATGCTCCCACCAGGTGGTCCTCAGGGCTTCGATCTGACTTCTCTAGACAAGTCAGAGCAGCTTGTATCAGAAAGGATGCATGGATATTATAGAGTAACCAGGAACCCAGCATGAGTATGATTTATAACTAGAAAAAGACCTTCGGATTAAGGATTCTGATTCAGAAAACAAACAAGGAAGACCAGATTCTCGGTTGCAGAAACCCAGAGATGGCTGCTGGGAGAAACAGCCAAAGTCAGATGCCCAGAAACGGGTCCCTCTCAATTGTGGGCTTGAGTTGTTTGGGGAGAAAGGATTGGTTGGTTAATCTCTTATCTTGTACCTTATTGGTTGGTTATAGCTCTCTCCTGTATATGAAGTTAAACCAACTGAGAATATTATTTGGCAGGGATTGGGGAGTCTTACATCTGAAAAGCACCTAAGCCCAGTCAAAAAGGCATCTAAAAATTCAATATGGGGCAGAAGAGAGCCTGGTGAGTGAAATGAATACAATCAGTTTCTTTGTACAGCCAGAAAGAAAAAAGTCTTCATGACACTAACCAAGGGACAGAAAGTATGGAAAAAGAACTCTAGAATGTTAGAGGAGCATGGACTTCTGAACCCATGAAGTCCAGAGATTCCCAAAGTGAGGCCGACATATCACTGGTGGAGGCCAGATGATTTCCAGCAGAATGGGCATCGATGCTTTCTTAAAAAGTTATGTCCGTATTTTAATCTGAACTCTGCTAATTACCACTCCAGTGCACCCAATCAAGTCATTTAGCTTTAATGTTTCACTAAGTCTCTTCGTATCTCTTCTTCATTTTGTCATCTATGAAATGGGATTCTTACTCCTACCTGAATTCTGGAGAGTGCTAGCTAAGAATGAGCAGTTATGATTGCTGGTAGAAATAAGTTAGAATGACTCTTCTCCCACACTCCCCCTACCACCCAAGATCCAGTAACATTAGTAGATGATATCTTAGCTAGTACATCTTTGGGAAAAATTGTTTTAGGCTAAATTTTCAGGAAAAAACAGTAAGATAATATAAAGATTATGTTAGGATCATTTAGTAGTTCAGAGAAACAGTAAGTATAAAGATGCATGTATGACTAACAGGGAGAATTCTTGATTGTCTGGTCATTTCATACTTTCAGAAATCAAGAAACTGGATTTAGGCAAAGAAAAAAATGATCCAAGTTATTTCCATAATGCATATGATGCAGAGAACTAGTGAATGAAGGTACTGACTCTCAATTTTCAGTTCAGTCTCATTAGACTGAACTGAAAAGACTAGAACAATGAAATGAATTTTTATTACAGGCAGATATTCATTTGAAATCTTTAGTGGATTTTCTCATTTAATTCTCTCACAGCACTTTTAGGTATGAAATGTTAGAAAAAATCCATTTAAGCTGGACACTACTGGTGGTCCACACCTGCCATTTTTGCTATTCTGGAAGCAGAGATCTAAAGATTGCAGTTTGAAGCCAGCCTGGGCAGGAGATTCTCATCTCCAATTAACCATCAATAAACTGGAAGTAGAACTATGGTTTAAGTGGCAGAATGCTGGCCTTGAATGCAAAAGATAAGGGGCAATACTCAGGCCTTAAATTCAAGCTCTAGTATACCTCCCCCCCTCTGTCTCTGTTTCTGTCTCTGTCTGTCTGTGTGTCTGTGTGTCTGTGTGTGTGTCTGTCTGTCTGTCTCTCTCTCTCTCTCTCTCTCTCTCTCTCTCTCTCTCTCACACACACACACACACACACACACACACACATAATCTCTTTAAGGTGTAAGAAACTTAATGCCTTCCCGGAAAGACTAAGGAACTTTCTCAAGTTTCCCACACCTGCTATATGTTAGACACTTTCCAAAGATGTTGGTTCCTGTTTTTTGCTGTGCAGAATATTTCTTCCTAAATCTATAGCCTTCTATGCCTTGAGTGCATACCATTCATGAGCTGAATTCCAATTTAAGACTACCCCAAGGATTAGGATTCTATTTGTTGTGACAGTTGCTTCAGAGAGCACTAGCTTTTCTCAGTTACTCTTTGAATCTCTCTCCTAGTGTTACCTGCAACATCTCCAATGCTGAACTCCGACTCCTCCACTCCAGCTCTGAGATTAGCTTTTGTAGTTCCTGGTTCTGCTGCGCTAGCTCCACCTCTGTCTCCCCAAGGAGTCTCAGCTCTTCTCTCCTTTCCTTCTCCAGCTTCTGCAGTTGCCTCTGTTCCTCTTCAACCAGGAAGCTTTTCTGTTGTGCAAACTCGGCGTGAATCCTCAGTTTGTGTGTCTCAACCTTCCTCTTTGGTGTCAAGAAAAGGAAAGAGATAGCTTTTTTAATGAATGTTCATGATCTTTGGAGAGGGAAGTGTTTCTCTTGGAGACTCATCCTTCTGGTTATGTTTGGGAAAACATGGGACACTCAACTTTGCAGGGGAGATAGGCAGGTGAGTGGGTGAGGCTCCTGGGGTAAGGGAAAATGGCATTGATGGGGCTCATTGATTTGTCTTACAACCACAGCTATACTAACTGCTGACACCAGCAGATTCTTTTCTAAACCTCTTTTCCAAAACCTAGTCACTACCCAAATGAGTCTGTTTTCTTTCAACCTCAGTGAGTTAGAGAGTAAAACCCATCCCTACTCCTGATACTATTTGTAAGTCCTGGGTTAAGGGTGGGTGTGGATATTCTTTGCTTGTCTGTTCTTGTTGGCAACTGGAGGTCACCTAATGACACAGAATGATCTCCTTTGTGACCATGGCCGGGCTCCAATCTTCCTCAATCCCAAATCTTTCTCTTCTGATGTTTACTGGTTGTAAATTCCTTCTATTCTAATCCTACTAGCAAATCACAAGTGCGGAACAGGCTTTTATTTTCCATTATAATTTAAACCAGTGATCTGGTCATGGCTAAGCAACCACGCGGCCAGACTGGTTTTCCTACCTCAATACTCGACGGATCATTACAGTCTGTCTTTTCACAGTTCTTCTCTACCATTTTCTAAAAGGCCTAATGGTTGGGCTTTTCACTATACTCATCTGAGATTGGGCTCAGAGTGGTGGGGACTTTAAAAAAAATAGCTTGAGCCTTTCAGCATCAGCACCTTTTGCAGTTATTTCTGATCTTTGTACCTCAGTGGGAGCTTTCTTTGAGAGAAAGTTTACTTCCCTGTATCTGGAGACCTAGGAGAGATGTTCTTGGAGAGCTAGATATATACCAACTCCATCACTACTTAGATAAGAAAAAACTTTGGTTAAGGGTTTCTTGAGCTTAAGTCCTTGGACCCTGCCCACACTTTGGGCTCTTGCCTTCCAGTCTTCTCTCTTCATTGCAAGATCCGCTTCCATCTTCTCAGTCAACATCTGCTCTTGTCTCAGTTTTACTAAGGCTGTTTGGAGTTTCTCCTGTGGAATAAAAGAGATGGTTAATTCTCTTACAGATTAAGAAATTGTGTGTGTGTGTGTGTGTGTGTGTGTATGTGTATAGGAGTATGGCTTGATCACTGTAATTCTTGGAAAAAACCTAATTGAGGGGAGGAAAGAAAGAGAACTAGAGTCTGACTGGAATAGGAATGCCGAAAGGCTTTGGAAAAAGTGTGCTTTACAAACCAGAGCTACCCCATTAGGGTGGTAGAATGGGGGAGGGAGGCATTACTCATTCTCAACTCGCCAGGAGGCTGAGAGTAAACATGATCTTTCTAGCATTTCCTGATAGCAAAGCTCCTACTCAGAGGAATGAGAAGGTTAATGGTTAGCCTGAAATCTTCTCTTATTTCCCAGTTTCTCAACTCCAGAGGCAGCTCACTCCTATCCCCTCTTTGGGGGAACAAGGCATGTGTCAGGATTTACCTTTATACCTGTTTGTGTTGGCATTAGGGACTCACCTGGTATACCTGAGCAGCCTCCTCCATAGGGACCATGGTGTGATCTCGGTGTTTCCGGGATTGGACGCACACCCAGCAAAGGGCCTGTTCATCTTCCTCACAAAACAGGTGAAGTTTTTCTCCATGAGTCACACATTGTCTCTCTTGTGTGCCCTTCTTGGTATCATCCTGGCCTATTTGTTTAAGGTTGTCCACCATGTTGGCTAGGTGTCGGTTGGGCCGGAAGTTCTTGCACAGAAAGTGTTTCCGGCACACCGGACACACACTGCCTCCATCTTTCCCGACCTGAGAGATGCATTCCTGGCAAAAGCTGTGGCCACAGTCGATACTCACGGGCTCTACCATGGGATCCAGGCAGATAGAACAGGTGACCTCCTCCCACATCTTTGCCAGGGGCATTTCTGTGTCCATTGTGGTGATGTCCTGAGAAGGGGCACTGTCCAGACCTTGAGGGGTGGGGAGAGAAGACAGAGAAAAGATTTGCATGGGGGGGACGGAGGGGAGTGAGACAAAACAAGCCAGGTGTGGTGGCACAGGCCTGTAATCTGAGCACTAGGACTTGGAGACAGGGAGGATCAAGGCTTTGAGACCAATCTGAACTACACAGCAAGTTCCAGGCCAGCCTGGGTGACACAGCCAGACCCTGTCTCCAAACACCAACTTCCCCGAAACAATGTGAAGAAAAACATGTGGGAGAATAAAATTGGAGAGGCAAAGACAAGGGAAAGCAAGAATATCAACCAGAGACTTTCCTCCATAGTCTGGCCCATTGATCCAGACCAACAAAAAGAGAAAACCAAGTTTCCAGAAGAAGCAGAGAAAAGTGGTGGGAATGCCAGAAATCATGCGTCATATCCATCCCTGCGTACATCCTCACTGTCCATGCTGACCCCGTCCCTTGTCTCCTATCATACATCTGTGTTACAGAGAAGCTAATCGTAACAGTGACCGTTTGCTGTGCATTGTCCTTGTTTCACGGAGGTGCTATGCCATGTGCAGTCATGTGCCCCAGGGTATTCTGGTCAATGATGGACTGCATACAGTATATAATACTGTCATGATGGGTTATACCCTATAGCCTAGGTGTGTAACAGCGATGTCTAGCTTAACCTAAATCTACCCATGAGATTTGCCCAAATGCTAAATTTCTCAGGTTAGATCCTTGTTCTTAAGGTTGAGGGATGCATGGCTACAGAGCACATGCATAATACACACATATGTGTATTATCATATATAAAATATATGTGCATGGGTATGTACCTCTATAGGTGTATATAGGCACATGTGCTTATAAGTGTACATATAAACGTGTATATGTGTATGTGTGTTCACACATGCGTGTGCAGTGAGCAATTATCTGAGTTTTTTTTTTTTTCTGTGCTGCTCAAAATTTAATTCCTGGGCTGGGAAGGTGGCTCAGTGGTAGAGTGCTTGCCTTGCATGCCTGAGGCCCTGAGTTCGACTCCTCAGCACCACATAAGCAAAAAGAAAAAAGCTGGAAGTGGCGCTGTGGCTCAAGTGGTAGACGCTGAAGAGCTGAGGGACAGTGCCCAGGCCCAGAGTTCAGGCCCCACGACCGGATTCCCCCCCCCCCAAAAAAAATTAATTCCTGTCTCAGTTTCCTCTAGCCCTGAACTCACGTAAGTTTCTAGTTGACCACCCCAAGCAGGCCATCCCTCCCCTCCATCAGATTTCCAGCGGTCCTCTGGACTGGGTTAGGGTCTGGATTCCCCCTCCACTGCCCCCACGCAGTGTCCCAGCTCAGATGCAAGCAGCAACCGGACAGCCAGATCCCTAGCAGCAGAGACTGAAGTCACACTCAGCGCCCAGCCCCCTCCCAGGTAGGCAGGCTGACGCTGGGCCACTTAGAGCGACCCAGCTTCAAAGCAGGGACAAGTGGGAGGGATGTGATTGGAGGGGACCAGACCCTCGGATCTGGGGCAGGGGATGAGGGTCCCTAGGCAGGGCGGGGTACCACGATCAGGAGGCTTCACTCACCTTCCCAGGGAACTCCGAGTCGGTGGCCAGCTCCTTATTTCACTTTCAATTTCCTCTCAGAGGAGTGTCCCAAAGAGGAGGAGCCTTGGCAGGGGCGGGAGGGAGAGGCGGAGAAGGGAGGGATGGAGGAGGGGAAATGGGAGGAGGAGAGAAGGCGGAGCAGGGAGAGGGAGGGCTCCGAGGCTGGGCTGTCCTAGCCTGAGCTTCCTGGGTACAGGACCGAAGGAAACTTAGAATATTCTGTCTTTTGAGATCATAGAAAACAACATTTTACGACATGAACTCCAAGGAATGGAAACAAGAGATTGCTGTTTTTGTTGTCTTTCTCCTTTGTCTTGTTTGTTCATCTGTCTTTGGGAAGGTGGGGGGGGCACAGGAAAGGTGGGACAAGGTGTGAACAAATACAGCGGTGGTCCTCACTTGACATTATGTGGAAAATGAACTATATGATTGGTGGGTGGGGAAGGGAGGAACAAACTGGGAGAGAGCAAGGGAAGGGGGGGGGTGACATGGTTCAAAAAGAAATGTACTCTTGGGGCTGGGAAGGTGGCTCAGTGGTAGAGCACTTGCCTTGCATGCCTGAGGCCCTGGGTTCGATTCCTCAGCACCACATAAGCAAAAAGAAAAAAGCTGGAAGTGGCGCTGTGGCTCAAGTGGTAGAGCGCTAGCCTTGAGCTGAAGAGCTGAGGGACAGCGCCCAGGCCCAGAGTTCAGGCCCCACGAAAAAAAGTACTCTTTACCTGACTCACATAACTGTAACCCCTCTGTAATCATCTCCACAGTAACAATAAAACATATTTAAAAAATCCTTAGAATGTCATTTTGGGTGCACACTCCCAGCCAAGTCCTCAGAAGCCTCAGAACAAGAGACCAACCATTGGTGTATCTCCAGTTCAAGGCTGAAAACCCTTACAGAGACCTTGGGGGTAAGTCTACAACCAAAGGTTGAAGAGCCTGGAGTCCACAGGTACTGGCAAAGTTTGCATTTCCTAGATCCATAAATATTAATGAAAGTTCAACTAATGATTTTTAACTTATAGAGGACAGAAAAAAAAAAGAAAGGTAAATGTCTAGGTTGGAAGGAAGTAAGAAATTTGGCTTTGACACCCTTCTGGGTAGTAAATGAATACCAAATGCTGGCTGCATGGAAGTTTCTGTTTTTCTGTGGGTTATCCCTACAGTGAGGACCCTCCCCAGACCTTGGACATCAACCGATTCCTCTGCCTATGTCACCCCCAGCAAATAGCTTTACTCTGTTCAGCTTTAGTGTCTCCACTATTTAAGCATAGCTTAACTAACCTGATCTGATGCACATCATTAAACCAAATAGCCAAAAGGGGAAAGCAGACAACAGTCCATCGACAGATGAACGGATAAACAAAATGTCAGCGACATGTCAGAATTAAAGAGGAAGCCCATTCTGATATAATGTCAAATGGATGAATGTAGAGGACTCTGTACTAAGTACGTAAGTGAAATAACCAGTCAGAACAGGACAAATGCTTTGGTTCTACTTACAAGGGGCACTTAAAGTGCATAGATGCATAGAAACCAAAAGTAGAGTGGTGGAAATGTGTGTATTTAGTGTTTAATGGGTAGAGCATCTCAGCTCAGGATAAGGAAAGTTCTGGATGAGAATTCATTGTATATACCACAAAATTAAGAAAAGTAAGGGAAGGGGTGGGTTGAAGGGGGATAAGAATGTTGAAGGGGTGACACTGATCAAGATGTATTCATAAACTGCCTTATTAAATTACACCTCCTTTGTACACCTACTCAAAACAATAAAAATGTTAAAGGAAGAAAAGCTCTGGAAGTGGACAATGGAATGGTTGCGCAACAGTGTGAACGTTCTCAGTGGCACTAAACTGTTCATCTAAAAATTTCTAAGACGGACAGCTTACACTTGCAATCCTAGCTGCTCAGCTGAAATCTGAGGATCATGGTTCAAAAGCCAGCCTGGGCAGGAAAATCCTTGAGATTCTTGTCTTTAACTACCTGAAAACTGGATGTGGAGCTGTGGCTCAAAGTGGTAGAGTGGTAGCCTTGAGCAAAAAAAGCTCAGGGACAGTACCTAGGCCCTGAGTTCAAGCCTTAAGACCAACCAAAAAAATTCTGAAATGGTCCAAGAAGGAGGGAGGGGAGAGGAGAGGAGGGACAGAGGGAATGGGTTTCATTGAGGTACATTATATGCGTATGTGGAAACATCACAATGAAACCCCTTTGTACAACTGATGTAGGCTAATAAAAATTGAGGAGACAAAGAAAAATCCTCGTGTGTCCTTATCTTGGGGTTCATTTTGCTTAGTATCATCTTATATGGTTACAGCTTCTGGGGGGTGGAGGGAGGAGTTAGAGAAATGGGGAGGGAAGGGATAGTAGTGGAAAAACAAAGGAGGGGGTAATAATGCTTGAAAGGAAATGTACTCATTACCTTACTCATGTAATTGTAAACCCTCTGTACAGTATCTTTATAATAAAAAAAATTTAAAAAGTTGGAGAGAGCTGGTGCTAATGGCTCACACCTGTAATCCTAGCTATTCAGGAGGCTGAGATCTGAGGATCACCAGCCCAGGCAGAAAAGTCCCCATGAGACTCTTATCTCTAACCACTCAAAAGCTGGAAGTGGCGCTGTGGCTCAAGTGGTAGAGTGCTAGCCTTGAGCACAAAGAGGCTCAGAGACAGAGCCCAGGCCTCGAGTCAAGCCCCACAACGCCTGCTCCTTCCCCCCTCCCCCGCAAAATAAAGGGTTGCTAACTTTCATGTTCTATCTTATGACAATTAATATATCCTGAAGTTATTCTTTACTATTTCAAGGTGCCATTCCTCCTTGTAATTCTTCTGATGAGCAAGCCTGCCGGCTGAGGGATCTGCTGTGTCTTCTTTGAAAGTAATTTCGAATTCTTATTCAGTGTGATAATGAAGTCCATTGCCTTATTCTGCATTTTCCTTGTCTTTCTTCCCCTTTACCCACTTCTGATTGCCTGTTTTTTTTTTTAACCTCTCATTGGCTTCTAAACAGAGTATCACTAGTTCCATCTTCCCTCAACTCCTAGAGGATCTGATCAACCTGTCTTCAATATTTGCAATGCATAAATCCAGTTGGCAACCAGATTGTAAGAAATCCTGGGACCTCCAGCAGGTGTAATTAGCTCTCTTGCAATGAAGAACAGAGCAGGGAAAAGAAGTGGATCTGAGAGCACATAAGCTAAAGACCTACTTAGTGTTTTGCAAATATCATTTAGTTTTACATAGTGGGAATGGATAAAATTGTCTTAGAGCTACTTGGTTAGTTAGGAACTTAGGTCTTGCCTGATTCGATTTATAATGGTATTAGCCATAATGATGGCCAGCCTTTTATTTTTACATATTTGAGGCCAACATACCCTTAAAATATGAACTCTAAATAATCCTTCCTTATATAAAGATTTCCTTACTTCCCTCTTACTTGCTATTCATTTTTTTAATACATGGTCTACTGTCTTTTAGGTTCATAAAATACTTGAGGTTGGTTTGATACCTGGCTAACCTGTAGGCAAAACACAGTAAGTAAAAGAAACTCCAATTGTGCAAACCATTTAAAATAATGATTGGATAATATAGACTTCAGAATGAGCAGAGTGAAGGTAGTCTCTCCATGAGCAGATAGAATCAATCTTGTGTTTTACCTGTTTACTTTCATTTATACTTTCCCCTTTCATCTAAGATTTGAGAGACAACCAGGCCTTGTCATATTCATTTAAAAATTATCTTTAAGCAGTTGTACAAAGAAGTTTCAATTCAACCTGTCAGTTTACAAGTACAATGCATCTTGATCAAATGTCCTTCCCCTTTGTTAGTTTTAAAGCCAACAAAGAATCCTAGAGTAAAATTCTACAGAAACTGAAGGTTTCAGCAGAAGGTACATTTTAGTTAAACACAGGTCTGAGTCATTTCAAAAATATTTTCTTAACTTTAGAACATAAAATATTTCTGACTTAAATCTCAATACATGGAAGTAGAGTGCATAATAGGTTGAAATCATATGTTGGTGTACAGTTCTTAGCGGGCAGATGGGATGGCAGGTAGGAAGAATGTGCTAGTAGCCAAATGGTGACCAAACCTGGATATACTGTTTTCTAGTTTCCAGGACATATTAGGGCATACAGGGGAATGAAAAGACTTTAGAACACCTGCATCACAGCATGTTACCTCTAGATTGTTTTCCTCTCCATAATGCAATGAGAAGGGGGCTGGTTGAAGACGGTGAATTAAAAACACTCACTTTCTATACAAGGCCTCCCTGGTACTTATCAAGATCCTCAAGGTCACGGAAGCAGGAAAAGATTGAGAAACTATTACAGAAGAGAGGGGACTGAAGAGCCACAATGACGACATGCAATGTGATGTACTGGGTCAGATTCTGGAATAGGAAAAGAAAAAGTAGTGGGAGAATCATGAAATTCAAATGAAGTGTAGACTTTAGTCAGTAGTAATGCGAAGCATTCGTTACCTCATAGTTTTGACAAATACACTGATGTACGATGTTCACATTAAGGAAACGGAGGCAATGACATACAAAAACTCTTCACCCTCTCCAGACAACTTTTCTCTGAATCTAAAATCAGTTCCAAATAAAAAGTTTATTAAAAATCCAAACCAATTCATGTGGGAAGGCTAGTGTGATATGTTGTGTATAGAAGAATCCAGTTCTTTCCGTTGGGAAGTAAAAAGGGCAGATGTGAGCTTATCAGCCAATTTTTAAATACCTTCATAGATCCTACTGTAATTCTAACAATGATCCCACAAAGCAGCCATTATTCCAAGCTAACAAATAAAGACTAAGAGGGGGAAGTAATTTGCTCATTATCACATAGCTAGCAAGTGACAAAAATAGATGATAGGTTTTCCACTACATCACACTTGATGCAAGATCTCCAAGGATATTACTGGGAGAGAAAGAGAGATTGCTTCATCAGTATAGCTTCCTTTCCAACCATCCTTGTTCCTTAACTACAACCTTCAAGTCAGATGGAGAGCCACAGTTTTCCTAACATGCTTCCCCATCTAAAGCATTCACACACATCTCTGGCTACATTGACTAATATCTTTTGGCAGAACTTGGCAACAGTATGCTCATTGTTTTTAGAAGTAGAAATTCCTTATGATCTCTGTTCCCCCAGAAGGACAGGGTGTGTCCCAGTTTCTAATTATCTTCTTGACCTCTGACTACCTTCATTCGTGTCTACGCCATTCATAGGGATAGCTCTTTGGGAAGAGCATGTATTCAGGACTGCGAATCTTAGTGCCTCCTAAGAAAACACATCAGATGCTTAACCGTCCCAATGTACTGCCTTTACTTCCCCCCAAGTCCCAGAGCTGCCTGGCCCAGAACTCAGGGGGCTCAGGAAGATCAGCTACGTAAATCTCATGGATTTGTGTTTGGATCCCAACAGACCTGTTATTTCTCTATGTCTACCAGAAAGATTATAAGTTACTGGTGTTTTAAGACAAAACAAGACATGCTTTTCACAAGCAGAGGAACTGAGGAGAGGAGACATGAGTTCTGGAGTTATGGTACGTGCAGAGATGAGGGTATCAAGGCTGAGCCTGGGCTGAGGGCTGCCAACGCCTTACTACCAGCTTGTACCAGCAATTCTACTGCTGAGCAGCCATGAATGGTATCTCCTTAGGGCAGGCAACTTCCCTCTGGGTCTTTCCATAGTCTGAGAGGTAACAGTTATCTTCAGTTCCTATAATATAATGGGCTTGAGTGGGCATGTGTGAAGAGTTTCTCACATCATGGCCTGTGTGGGCTTGGCTATTTTTCTTAATTGTCTGGGCCCAAGAACATGGTTATTTCATGCTGAACAGAAATACTGTCTCCTTTCAATTCTTAATCCTCAACCAACTGGTTAAATCTATGCATAGTTCAATAGCAATTTATGCACGTTTCTTCAGGATCTTCTTCAGTGATTACACAAGCAGAACCGGACAGCTTTTTTTTTTATAGATAATAAGTAGGAAAATATGTATTCAAAGCTCGATGCCTTGTTTTTTCTTTGTTTTTGAGATAAGAACTCATTGAGTACAAGACTAGTCTTGTTCTCAAACCTTCCTGGCTCAGTTTCCTGAATGCTGGGATTACAGGTATGTACCACTACACCCAACTTAGAACATACATTGTTAACCTGGGGCTGCCTACCTAGCACACAATATATGCGATATGTCAATATGTTTCAGCTTCCAAATAGATAAGACGATATGTTTTAATAGAGTATATATTATTTATGCTACTGAAGATGTTCAAGGAACCTAGTGGGAAACCACAATTGTGGATAGCTTAGACTCCCTTATTCAGACTTTCTATTAATCCTGGAGAGAAGAGTGCAAGGCCCATTTAAAAAGTATTAACAGCTTCTAGTGATTTTTATAGGAGAAAACCTGTAGACCATGTTGATTCTCTTCTCTTCTCTTTCTTCCTTATTTTCTTTTTCTTGCTTCATCTATCTATCTATCTATAACTATCTATCTACCTATATCTATCTATCTATCTATCTCTATCTATCTATTGATCATCTTCAGTATCTTCCAATACTAGATATATTTTGACTCATTTCAGATCTTGGCTTTGCTGGTTAAATATAATAAAAGATTTGTCACTAGCTTTCAAACTAAGGTGATATTTATATGGTCAGATTTGAAGGAATCTAGAATAATGAGATCCATTAAACTGTTTAGAAAGGGAAGAGAGGGAATATGAAAGAGTGATTAAAGGGGTACATTTGATTAAAATACATCAGATGCTTATATGGAAATAGCATAATAAAACTTCCTTATGCAATTAATGTATGTTAATAAGAGAAAAGGAATTAAAACAAATTAATTTAACAAAAATATTTGAAGTGATTAAATAGAACAGGAAAAAGACTGATAGGATCAAATTTACTTAATAATTGCAATTTTTTCTTGTATCAATCCAAAATTCATAAAGAAACTAAGAAGTCCTTATGAGATACTCTGATTTTGTTCCTGTAATTAGATCTCATTAGAATTTTATTAACAGCATTCGGGATCTAAATGCCACGTTAATACTTAACAGTAGCCTCTGAGTATCTCCTAGTTTGTAAATGGTAAGAAGGAAGGAAATGTGGAGAACAAGGACCTCTCTCACTTCCTGCATTCATTTCTTTCTTTTTTTTTTCTTTTTTGTGGGTCATGAGGCTTGGACTTGGGGCCTGAGTGCTGTCCTTGAGTTTCTCTGCTCAAGACAAGTGCTCTACCACTTTGAGCCACAGCTCCACTTCTAGTTTTCTGTGGTTAATTGGAAAGTCTCAGGGACTTTGCTGCCTGGGCTGGCTTTGAATCATGATCCCCAGATCTCAGCCTCTTGAGTAGCTCGGATTACAGATGTGAGCCATAGGCACCTGGCTTTCCTGCATCCATTTCTAACACACACTAAGATCTAGAAAGCAGTGGAAGGTGCAATGCATTGTTTAGGAGCAGCTGAGGAATGGTAGTCTGTGAATTTCTGGGTAAAAATGTCTGGCTTGGACAGGTTTATGCAGTTCATCTCTGAGCGGTGCAGAGCAGAGCAGAATTAAGGCCATTTTGACTAAAGCACATTAGCATGAACTTTGGGGAAATTTGGGTTCCTGGCTCCTGATAGTTTTTGCTACGTTAGGGCTGCATTGTCATCATCTATTTTTATGTAACTTCCCTGTTTGGTCCCAGGATGCAGTTGGTAAAGCCAGAAGTTTAATGCTTCATATTTTCCCTTGAGTGCTGGAAACAGATGCTTGGTTGCTATAGAAACCTTCTGGAGTGGAGACTCCCCATTCATATCTAAGCTGGGTTATTTCTTTTTGGGACTTTTGGGGATAATTCTGGTGAAAAAAAAAAACATCGCAGCACTAATACTCTTCTGTAACCTGCATGAGCAAGAGAGCAGGAAAGAAAGTATAATCTGTTTCTCATTTCCTCCATCTTCACTGATTCTCTGTATGTTCATTTATCCATCCTTCCTCATATCTCTTGGTTATCTACCATGTGTCTTTCTCTACCTTCTTCATTTTTCTCCCCACATATCATTTTAACCAAGCATATAGGCTGTTTCTCAGAAAGATTACAACTTCTAGTAGAGAATTCTTCTTCCTAAGCTGGGCGCCTATAGTTAAACTCACACAATATACACACAAGATAGTAAAGTACTCATTATGGTCTTAGGACTTTTCTATGGGGACCATCAAGGAATGACGCATGTGAGTGGCTGGGGAGAAGGCAGCAGAGGCACAGGAAGAGATCCTGCAGAGCTATAATGCTTTCCTCCCCTTTGGGGGTAGATATTTTCACTATTGTAATTGTTAATAATCCTGATGATGATTAACAGAAAGAAGCAGCATAATGGAGTACTTAAGCATGTGGGCTGTGACAGCTGGCTGGATTTGTATTCTGGCTCATTCATGTTCTAACTGGATGATCTTAGATATGTTTTCTAACCACTGGGTGCTTTAGTTTTCCCATGTGCAAAATAAATTGACAACCATATCCATTTTATGAGGTAGTAAATTTTCAATAAGTAGTAGCTATTTTAATGCTAATTAGGTAGCAGGAATTTTTTTAAAACTCACTTATACACACTCATTTAATCTTTATAACCATCAAGCCATAAATATTTTTGAGAGGAAATAAATATTTTCAGGGATGAAAATGCAGAGGAGCAGACCCAGGCATGGTTTGGAGCCATATAACATGTCCTCTGCTTTCTCTTAATGGAATTACTGACACTTTCTGACCTTTCAGGCTGTACTTGCTTGTCTGCAGAAAGGAGATGATGCCACTCACATTGGAAGCAGGGAAGACTTCACAAGATAGTAGCTGTGAGCTGCTAGGCTACTGTCTGGTTATCACCACATTCTAGTAAGGGCCTACTTTTCCCCTCTTCATAAGTGCTCTGGGAGTTCAGTGCTATTGTCCTTTTATGACAAAAAAGAACTGAGTTTTTCAATGAACTTCTATGTTATCTCACAACATTGGAGCAGGAGGAGGAGGATGTGGTCTCCTTTGTATCAGGTATTGCTCATTCTTAGGGCTTGGATCCTGTTGGGTGGGACAATAGTTTCTACATTGTCTACCAAGAATGAGCCACAATATACGTGGGAAGGTGGGAAAGAAGTTGGTGGTGATAGGAGTTAAGTTTTTGCTTTGTTTTGATTTTTGTTTTTGTCTGGATTGGACTGGAGACTGTTCATTTTAGGGGCTGACTTTGTTCCTGTCTCCATCTTCTCAGGAGGTTGAAATCTGAGGATTATGGTTTAATCATGGGTAGGAAAGTTTGTGAGACTCTTATTTCTAATAAACTACTCAAAAAAGCCAGAAGTGGTTGTGGCTCAAGTAGTAGAGTGCTAGCCTTGAGCAAAAGAAGTTCAGGGACAGTACCTAGACCCAGAGTTCAAGCCCTAAGACTGGCAAAAAAGAATTAAGAGTCATTCTTTACTAATGTGAAGCCATTAAGTGAATAGCTTTGGCATTTAACTAACTTGGATTTAAATCCTGACTCTTCCACCTAGCTTCACAACTTTGGGAAAGACATCAAACCTCTCTTACTCTAATTTCCTTAACAGAAAGTAAAAACATAACCTACAAGATTAAGGGATTAGGTAAAGTAATATGATTAAAGTACACGTGTGAGTAAGCATGTTGCTTACTGATTCTTACTGTTATTTAATAAACTAAAACATTAAAGATTTATAAGAGTCTGGAGCCTGTGGCTCAGACCACTGTAATCCTAGCTACTCAAGAGGCTGAGATTTGAGGATCATGGTTTGAAGTCAGCCCGGGCAGGAAAGTCTGTGAGATTTTATCTACAATTAATCACCAAAAAGTCAGAATTGGAGCTGTGGCTCATGTGGCAGACACAAAAAGATGATCAGAAAGCAAAAAGCATGATGAAAAAGAAAAGAAATCGGGCAGATCATGGTAGCCTTAACTCTACCACAGTAAGAATCTTTAGGAACCACAATGAAAGAGATTATTCTTTTTTTTTTTTTTTTGGGTCTGGTCGTGGGGCCTGAACTCTGGGCCTGGGCACTATCCCTCAGCTCTTCAGCTCAAGGCTAGCGCTCTACCACTTGAGCCACAGCGCCACTTCCGGCTTTTTTCTTTTTGCTTATGTGGTGCTGAGGAATCGAACCCAGAGCCTCAGGCATGCAAGACAAGCGCTCTACCACTGAGCTACCTTCCCAGCCCCTGAAAGAGATTATTCTTATTATTTCAGATCCTGAGAGGGCAGCTCTCTGCCTTTTCTTTAGTTGGGATTGTGGACATGTGGTTATCACTTTAGGCTGCTGTGGATAAAAGGTAGGTCAAATCTATACAACACTGGCAGGTGCTGTGGTTGGTACTAGATGTGCAATGCTAAGGAAGACAAACAGTCCGTTTCCAGACTCAAGTGTTTCTCCTGTTCTCATGTGAGGCTCCTCCCCTGACCTCTGTGAGTGTACCATCACATTCATTGCTACCTCCCTTTGTTGTAATGTCTATTGTTTGACTTCTACCAATGAGGTGGATAGAATTGGCAGCACAGTTTCTGGCATTTGGAAATGGCCATCCACTGTGATATCACCAGTTGAGAACTACCCCTCCTGCAGAAGTCGAGTCTTAGAGGGCTCATTATGGAGTCTGACGTGAGTAGAGTGCCTTTTCTGTTGCACAGTATGGCCTTTGATAGATGGACTTGATAGATGCTCAGAATGTATGCATGTGTGGAATGATTCATGTGACAGGAGGCATAAGCAGAGCAATGCAGATGTGAACTCAGTTTGGGGAGACCATTTGGAGGATTCAGGCAGGTGAGATGACTTACATTATGAACTTTCTGTCAGCCAGTTGTGTCCCAACACTATACCAAAAAAATATAGTTGAAGAACACAGCAAAGGATGAAGCATTGGAATTTTGATATTATCCTAGGGATCTTTTTTTTTCTGGTTTTTCACATCATGCCCTGCAAAGAGCCTTAGACCATTATTAAATGAGGAAGCGAGCTACCAATGTAAAGTTTTCACTGTGTATGAGGTTTTCTGTTACAGATTAAGCTGTTTCATGCACAAAGATGTTACTAATAGGAAAACAGACTCAAGAAACAAAAACTTATAAAGGTTACAGAACACGCAGAAGAATTACAGTTAGAGAATGGCTCAATCACCTAATGGAAAAAGGCATGGTGGTTATTTAGAATATTTAAACAACTCATCCTGAGCAATATGAAAAAAGGAAAACAACACAGTAGAAAATGTGTAGAAGACTAAAAAAGGACTTTACAAAAGGAAATGTTCAAATAGCCAGTAAGTATCCGAAAAGGCACTCACTCTGTACATAACACAAGGAATGTGCCTTAAAATGATAAAGCAATACCACCATAGCTGTAATTACAAGAGCCAATAAACAACACAAGTATGGATGAGGATGTGAACAGTTGTCTCTCTGACAGTGTTGATGTAGGTATACATCATTTTTGAAAGCTGTTTGGAAGAATCTACTAGAGCAATTCTACTCCTAGGTATATACCCAACAGGTATATATATCCACACATATGAACATAAGATACATTAACAACATTCATGGCAGCATTACTCATATTAGCTCTGAAGTTGAAATTATTCAAATACCTACTAACAATAGGATGGATATATTATAGCATATCTCATAATAGAAAAATATGCATTAATGAGAACGAGTTACTGCTACATGAGACAATATGGATGTCACATAGACATTAATTTGAGAGAATGATACAAAACAAGTGAATATCATATGGCTACAACTGCATAAAGTTTAGAGACTGCTTACTCTGTGGCATTGGGGGTCAGGATAATGGTTATCCATGAGAAGTCAGAGTGACTGGAAGGAGTCACAAGGAGTTTTGGATGGCTGTCAGTCTTCTGTTACTAGCTCTGGAAATTCATCCCATAATTTGCACTTGGTTGAATTTCATCAAGATTTATACTTTGGTGGACTTTGCAATGTATATATTATATTTTGCTATTTTTGGCTGGTCTTGGGGCTTGAACTCAGGGCCTAGGCTCTGTCCCTGATCCTCTCTGGGCTCAAGCACTCTACCACTTGAGCCACTGTGCCACTTCCAGCCTTTTCTGTTTATATGGTACTGAGGAATCGAACCCTGGGCTTCATGCCTGCTAGGCAAGCACTCTACCACTAAGCCACCTTCCCAGTCCCTATTTTGCTAATTTTTAAAGGATCAAATGTCTTGAATTTGTTGAGAGAAACATGTCTTATGAGTGGAGTTTATAATACTCAGGAGAAAAGTGATTGAAAAGTCAAGAGATACAGTATGGACAAGATCTTTGCACTTTTAAACTCAGTATGAAGATTTTGCTTAGAAGTGATCCCATAGTTTTCATGGAACCATTGTGATCGGTAAGGATGAGAATCATGCTCCTAAGACTAATGTGATCACTGCCATTTGTTTTGCTCTATTCATGTGATAATGTCTATGTTCATGTGAGTCTTCTCATAACTATTCTGAGAATAAATTCCATGGAAATTTATCCGATAAATCTGAATTCAGAAAGAATGAAGAAAGTAGGACAGTTTGTCTATGTTAATATCCTTGGAATCTGAAAGGAAAGAAAGGAAGGCATATCAACAGTTACTGAGTAGTGAACTTTGGAGAGAGAGGAGAGGAATCAGTTTGTGGTTTTCAGGATATTCAAACGAATATAAACTTACAGTGTGAAATGCGTAGTGGACTAATGGAGATTCAGTTCTGTTCTGAGGAGAGAAACCCTAAAAGTGTTGTGGGAAATTATGGAAATAGATGAGTCCATACATTATACTTTGGGCTCCTTTGGGTGACATATTAAATCTGAGCTTCTAGAAATTCCTGCTGCTTTGCTTTTCTCTTTAGGTGATGCCCCTGAAAAGCTATTTCTACTTGTAACTGCAATGAAATAATTAGCCTTATTCCAGCTTTTGTAGTAAGAACGATGAAAAAAGCCTGGCGTTGGTGGCTCATTCCTGTAATCCTAACTACTCAGGAGGCTGAGATCTGAAGATCGTGTTTTGAAGCCAGCACAGTCAGGAAAGTCCCTAAGACTCTTATCTCTAAATAAACTACTCAGAAAAGGCCAGAAGTGGCATGCTGTGGTTCAAGTGATAGAGCTGTAGCCTTGTGCCAAAGAAGCGTAGGTACAACGCCCAGGCCTTGAGTTCAAGCCCCAGTACTGGCACACACACACACACACACACACACACACACACACACACTTCTAGAAAAGAGATATTTAAGAGGAAATTGCCTTCTAATTGAGCCTACAGACACAGGCCTGTTGTGAAGCCAGGGTCAGAATGAAATGTACAAGCCTTAAGTAGCCAATGAGCTGGAGGTAAGGTATGATATAATCATATAAAATGATGTTGATTGAAATGAACTCCAAGAAATGGAAACAAGAGTTTATTTTATTTTTTTTCTCCTCTTTTTTTGTTGCTATTTTTGATTTCTGTACTTTTTGTTTTATATATAAGTTTATCTGTTTTGGGGAGGACAAGAGGAAGCATAGAAATGAGACTTATGTTGAACAAATTCAGCAGAGATACTCACTAGACATTATGTTGAAAATGAATTATACATCTTGTGTGGGATGGGGTCGGGAGGGCAAAAAATGGGAGAAAAATGGGGGAAGAGGTGACAGTGTTCAAAAAGAAATGTACTCATTACTTATGTAACTGTAACCCCTCTGCATATCACCTTTACAATAAAAAAATAGCCTAAAACAGTAAGTACAGATCAACTCAGAAAACATATCCAGTTCTACTAGATTCAGAGAAAAAGAAAATCAAACTAACCAGGAAATAAAATGATAGCCAGGAGTTTCTAAGGAGGGTAGGGTGCCATGGATGGAATAGGTTATAAGGCAGTTTGTTTTCCAGCCCACACTTAGGAAGGATTTCATAAGTGATGACCAAATGAACAGATGCCTCTCACTCCTAGGGTGGACGACTTCCTCCTGGAATCACTATGTTCTCCTGCAACACCAGCACTTCTGGTCACTCTACGTTCCTTCTCACTGGCTTCCCAGGCTTGGAAGCCTCTCAGCATTGGGTTTCCATTCCCATCAACCTCATCTGTGTGGTTTCCATCCTGGGTAATAGTATCATCCTCTTCCTGATACGCACAGAACCCGCCTTACACGAACCCATGTACCAATTCCTGTCCATGTTGGCAGCCTCTGATCTGGGCCTCTGTGCCTCCACCTTCCCAACCATGGTGAGACTCTTCTGGCTGGGTGCTCGAGAATTACCTTTTGATCTCTGTGCAGCACAGATGTTTTTCATCCACGCCTTCACCTACGTGGAATCGGGTGTGCTGCTGGCCATGGCCTTTGATCGCTTTATTGCCATCCGGGACCCCCTGCATTATGCCACAATCCTTCCCCACTCAGCAGTGGCAAAAGTGGGAGTTGCCATTCTGGTACGAGCTGTCCTACTCAACCTCCCTGGACCCATCCTCCTACGGCGCCTGCTCTTTCCCCAGATCAGTGCACTCTCTCACTGCTACTGCCTGCATTGTGACCTCGTGGGACTGGCCTGCTCAGACACCCGGACCAACAGCTTGGTTGGCCTGGTCTCCATTCTCCTCTCACTAGGCCTCGACTCCTCCCTCATCATCCTCTCCTATGCTCTTATTCTACGGACTGTGATGGGCATTGCCTCTCCTGGGGAACAGCTCAAGGCACTCAACACGTGTGTCTCACACCTCTGCATTGTTCTCATTTTTTATTTGCCTAAACTGGGGCTATCTGTGTTGCATCGAGTGGAGAAACACAACTACCCCGCTCTGGCTGTGCTCATGGCCAACCTGCACTTCTTGGTCCCACCCTTCATGAACCCGATTGTGTACTGCGTCAAGTCTAAGCAGATCCGCCAGGGCCTCCTAAAACGCTTCCAGCACAAGAGGGTTGATGCTTCTTAGAACCCCATAATGCCTGCCTTTACTTATCAGGCCAAGTAACTACTGTGGAGCTGGACACTCGGGAGTTCTGAGAGTCTCTTAAAAACTTTGCTATTAGTTTACCCGGATAAAGATGATTAGGATGCAATATACAGTGGCTCTTAGGTTTTAGTATCAGTAAAAGTAATCTGCATATACCTGAAGCTTCCATTCTTAATCTTTCTGCCAACTTGAGTGCTACCTACCCATGTAGACATCCAAGTTTAAAAAACTCATTCTGCAACGAGATGTACAAGTCGTTATGTCGATTTACAATTTTGGTGGGGGGGGGCAGGGAGGATTGAGTGGGGGGGGCCGGGGAGTATGGGAAGGGATGGGAAGGGGAAACAAAGGAGGAGCCTACAATGCTTGATAAGAAATGTACTCATTATCTTGCCCATGTAATTGTAACCCCCTCTGTACAGTATTTTCACAATAAAAAACCCAAAAAACTCATTCTGACCCAACTCTCTGAATGGCCATTTCCTTATCATAATTGGAAATGATTGCCTCACAGAGGTGTTGGGAAAGTTTAGTTTTATAATGTACACAATATACACTAAACAGCAGAGAATCCACCCATTTTTGGTGTGGCTACTCAATTAATACTTCCTTTTTTTCAATTCTAGAGCTTAACCTGGCTTAGATTGTTGTAAGCCTTTTCTGTGTTCAAAGAACTTAATTGAAGGGCTGAATCCTTGGCAAATGGTAACACAACTGATTAATTTTTCATTGAGTTCAATAGATAGGAACACATGTTGTAATTCATATCATTATTAACATCGTATAATTTTCATACAGTATCCTTGGGGTGGAAAGACATAATTTTATCTGTTTTAAATGCCTATGCCTGACAAAGCTGGGAAGATGAAATAGGACCATATATGTAGCATATCAAGAACTACAAGAAAATATAATAATGATATAACTGTTAATCTGAGATGTCCCCAGAGTCTCAAACATTTGATACAGTCACCTTGCATACTTCTCAGGCAACAACCTCCTCATACATAGATCAGATACCCTAATTTAATTATTCTTCATCAACATTCTAGGGAACCCCAAGAGAACTCTCCTGGCATTAAACACAACCCTACGAGTAAGTATCTCAACTCCAGACAGAACTTCACAATAAAATTCATTTGAATTCAAACCTACAGTTTAGAAGTATTTACACAAATGATAGCTAATTATTGCAGAGAATAGGAAGCTGGTTTGTCTCTTGCCTTGTTTTTATAGTGAAGAAAATTCCTGTGGGCTTGCTTTCTCCCCACTATACACACTCTTTCTGAAATGCCTTTCTGAAAAATACGCTCCTACTTTATCAAAGCATATAGAAGAATCTTTATGCGAACTCATGTTTATATTCCTTTTTATAATTCTATATCTTTATGTATAGGCATTTGTAAAGTATTTGTTACAGTATACTATCTTCTTGGTAGACTATGATTTATCACTAAGCAACATTTTTTTCCCCTCAACTTTATTCTAGATACCATTGATGTATATAAACTTAAAACACAGCTGAATGACAGTTTCCTGACAGGTTAGATTTTTTTCTTGTGATCAATTATATTTGAAATTAAAATTCTGGCTGATTAGATTCCATATTCCTTTTGATTAATTTTTGCTTTGCGTTATCTTCAAATAGCTGAGCAAAGGAGTTTCCATTTAACTGTTTTATATATACAATGCATCTTGATTAGAGATTAGAATCACTCCTTCCCTTTATCATTCCCTTCCCCTCACCTATTGTGTCTCCATATCAGTTCAGGTTCTCCATATCTAGTTCAGGTTCCATGTGTGCATGGAGTATTACAACTCTGTCTGTCTGTCTGTCTGTCTGTCTATCTATCTATCTATCTATCTGTCTGTCTATCTGTCTATCTATCCCTTTCCCCATTTGTCTTCCTTCTTCCTTTTAATTTTTGCTCACCCCCACCTCCAAGTCAAGACATGTTTCAGCTTAAGGGATTAGACCATGGAATCTCACTACTGCATGTATGTACTTTAGTCAGTTTAATCATGTGTATATGCTTATGGCTCTGTGTGTGTTTACCTAGTTGTTTGTATTTTAGCTCTAACATTTACATGTGAGAGAAAACGTGTACCCTTTGTCTCTCTGAGCCTGGCTTACTTCACTCCATGTGATTTTTCTGAGGTCCATCCATTTCCCTGTAAACAACAAGCTTGATCCAGCAATAAGGCTCACAAGAGGCAGAAGTCCACATTTAGCGCTAGATACCAAGATTTTGTCTTTTCAGAAAGCATTTTTTCTTTTTGTAAAGATATAGACCTCAGTTTGGACCTCTGAAATATGACACTTTTAGCAAGGATTTATTCTAGTACTAACATGGTTAAAATAGAGAAAAATTGCGAAGAGTAATAAACATTTCCTGTTTCTTATGCAGAAAATGGATATTAAAGACTCCTGGTTTTATTTTCATTTATTTTTTTCTTTTCTTTCTTTCTACCCTTCTTTCTTTCTTTCTTTCTTTTTTTTGTTGGTCATGGGGCCTGAACTCTGGGCCTGGGTGCTGTCCCTCAGCTCTTCAGCTCAAGGATAGCGTTCTACCACTTGAGCCATAGCACCACTTCTGGCTTTTTCTGCTTATGTGGTGCTGAGCACTCTACCACTGAGCCACCTTCCTCGCCTTGGTTTTAATTTTTTAAGATGCCTTTTTTTGGTAGTTGATTTCCTACGGTAGTTTCTTTTATCAATATCTTACTTTGATTTTAATCTATCTCATCCTCTTGGATCCTCTGGAGAAGATGTGAGCCTTATTAATCTAATTGAACACTCATACCCCAGGCAGCTGGGTAGGTTTATAAGGTTCACTTTAGTCTTTGATTTTAAATAGAGGCCACCATGCTAGTCATCCTTGTCCATCTTCAGTGTCACAAACTCATACACATGCAGGATGGTACCTCCAGATGGCGTAGTTTATTATAGCTGAGATGAGGAAGAAACAGATTTCTCTATCTTACTGTTTGGATCCTGCAGCCATTCATGGAAGAATAAGAATCTTAAGGGATCTCGAAGGCCAAATGTAATAAGAAACATATAATAAAATCAAATTCATTCCTCTATGATTAGTACTAGTAAAATTTTTAGTCCCTAACAGAGAAAGTTGGTATACAGATTAACTCAAAGGTAGAAATCTCAATTAATTTTTCAGTTTTGATCTTTTTGCAAGAATCCTATGTTTCTGCTGATTTAAAACTCATAAGAATTTTACTCAATAAAATGATATATATATATATGTATATATTATGTTGTTATTTTCTGTGTTCATACCAATCTGACTTTTGGTTCTTCAACATAATTAAGAAGGATTTTGTCAATATTTTAAGGAATTCTACACTCCCAGTTCCATTCATTGTCTTGGCTTCAGCATTTGACAGAATTGGTCAGTAGCTTCACCCTGTGAGACTTTCTTTACTTTTCCCTAAGACACCATACTTTCTTGCTTTATGCCACTATCTCTCTCAGACATTTTACCTTTTGCTTCACTGTAAAAATTTAGGTTGTATTAACTTGGATCCATACACCTCTAGCTATGAGGGCTGTCTGGCCAGTCAGAGGACCCTAGGACCACCTACTTGTACTACTCTTGGGGTTGTAGAGTCAAGTGGTTCCTCTTGCTGTTGCTATGTCTGCCCAGGACTCCAGGGCCTGCTGCAGCCTCTGTTCCTTGTGTCTTACATTGTTTCCCATTCATCCTAACATCATTGTGCCTCATGTCTCTGTAGGCATTATATCCATTTATATTATCTCAGCTGTTGTAATAGAATACTGTAGACTCAATGACATAAATAACTGGTTCTGGAGGATGGAAATCCTAAGTGTAAGGGCCTCCAAATAGTTGGGATCTGGTGAGGACTCTGTCTTGCAAAGGTCACCTTTCTACTGTGTCCTCAGAAGGAGGAATGCACAAATGCACACACACACACACACACACACACACACACACACGCAGACGAGACACCACATCATATCACACTTTGGGGTTTCTACTTTAAGGACAGTTATTTCATCATGAATTTCTACTATATAACTTCATCTTCTCCCCAACTATTTTAGTAATGTCTCCCAATAAAGTTGAATTGGGGGTTAGGGCTTCAACATGGGGATCTCTCTGTCTCTGTCTCTGTTTCTCTGTCTCTCTGTCTCTGTCTCTCTGTCTCTCTCTGTCTCTGTTTCTCTCTCTCTGTCTCTGTCTTTCTGTGACTCAAACATTCAATTGCTAATGATACCCTTCAACTCTATGATATTTCCTTGTTACTTCTGAAGAATAAAATGGCACTTGCTTGGTTGCTGACACATCTGTAACCTGTAAGTGTAAGATAATTAATTTATTATAGGCCTGGCCTTTAGTCAACAGAAGAAAAGGAGCAATCAGATATATTAGGTTTGCATCATAATACAATAGTTCCACAGAGCCTTTTGGAAAGCATCTTGCATACTGAATTATCAGTTTATAGCTAAGTTGGTAAGTTAGGATGTGGTAAAGGTGGAAAGAGAGGTGAGAGTACTTGATTAGCACGAGGACATGGCAACTTTAAGGGTTATAGTAGGTTGGCTGATTCTGAGGGCATCTGGACCTTGTAGAGAAAAAATAATGGGCTTCATATTCATTACTGAAACAAACTTAAGCCATGACCCAACATGTAGAAATCATCATTGGAAACTTCAAAGGAGAAGCTAGTTTCGTTTCCTACAGCTAACACATAGACTGCCGAAATTCAGACCCAGAATATGACTTTAAAAGTATTAGGAGGGGCTGGGAAGGTGGCTCAGTGGTAGAGCACTTGCCTTGCATGCTCGAGGCCCTGGGTTCGATTCCTCATCACCACATAAGAAAAAAAGCCGGAAGTGGTGCTGTGGCTCAAGTGGTAGAGCGCTAGCTTTGAGCTGAAGAGCTGAAGGACAGCACCCAGGCCCCACTACCGGACCCACAAAAAAAACAAAACAAAAGAAAACAAACGTATTAGGAATATAAAGACTGAATGTAAAGCTTTAGTCGGTCACCTGTATCCAATTTCCTGGTAGTAACTAAGAATGAGACTTTAGAAGCTGGAAATGAGACACTGGATACATCAGCCTGAAATGACTGGATCCTCTACTTTTTCTGAAAATTGGGCTTGCAGACGCATAAGCTTCCCTCTGCCAAAAGAGAACCAAATTCCTTATGCCAAAAGAGAATTATGAAATGGTCTTGCAGGAAGCAGTTTGTCTTGTAAGAAGTTTCCTGTTCTCCTCAAGATCCACTTTCTCACTTGGCATTGCTTCTGGACCAATGATCTGTTTTCCCCTTATGGAGCTAGAGAAGAACAAACGAAAGAGATGAAAGAAAAAAAATAATAGTAGAAGTCAGTGGAAGAAAAACAATAAATACAGCAGAAAATTAAGAAGGTGACAATCTGGTTAATTAAAAAAATAACAATATGGGTATACCTCCTTCTCTCAACAGTAGGATAGAACATAATAAAGCACACACAATCCATGTCAGAAATAAAAGTGTTGACAAGGCCTACAGAACAGAAGGATACAGGGGTATTATGAACCATTTCACACTTATATTCATTGGTGTATTGCTTTGGCAATTGTATTGTTTTAGAGAATAGAGAAAATTGGAATATTTCAAAAGCAGAAAATGAGAATAGACTTATATTAATTAAAAACTGAATGGGAGCCAGGCCCTAGTGGCTCATGCTTGTAATCTTAGCCATTCATGAGGTTGAGATTTGGGGATTGTTGTTCCAAGCCAGCAGGGGCAGGAAAGGTCACGAGATTCTTGTCTTCAATTAACTAGCAAAAAGCCAGAAGTGGAGCTTGGCTTAACTAGTAGAATGTTAGTGATCTAAAAAGCCAAGTGAGAGTTTGAGGTCCTGAGTTCAAGCCCCAGTACTGGCAAACACACACACACACACACACACACACACACACACACACACACACACACACACTCTGAATGGGTAAATGTAGAAGAGGTACCAATAGAAGGGGTGCTATTAGGGAATAGGAAGGAAGGGGACTGGTGGGAGAGGGGAGTATGGATAATAGGAGCATGGTGAATATACTCCAAATCCTTTAAATACATATTATGAAAATGTCATAATGAAACTTGCTGTTTTGTACAATTAATATACACTAACAAAAGGCTGTATTTTAAAAATAAATATAACAAAGCAAAAATATCTTGCCAATGTAAAATGATGGATTTGACCACTATATTTAAATAAATCACTGAGGAAAGAAGGGAGAAGTTATACAGAAAATATTTCAAAAATGATTTCTGAGTGTGGCAGACTTCATGATTAAGAATATTCTAATATATAAACGTTAAGAAGTAATGAAAAATATATATACTATCTTTATCCGCGTGGTTATATTGAAATTTACATATTTAAAAGAGAAATAATTGACTAAGGCTGCCATATAAACAAAAATATAATCCTTCAGTGCCCCATTTTTTTGTGGGATCTATACAATACTTAAGGAATGAGCAAAACATATTTGTTTATTTTCAGAAGATTTGTTTTTGAATATACTTATGAGGCAAGCAAAATTCTGATACGAAATCTACTAAGGAAATTGCAAGAAAGAAAACTATAAGAACAATTTCTATCAAGTACATAGATATAACTCTCCTTATCAAAATATTAGCAAAGGAATGCAGCAGTATTTAAATATGACAATACATCAGGACTACATGTGTTTATTCCACAAATAATTATTTAAAAATAGGTTAATATAATGTACTAATACAACAATACAAAGAACAAAATCAGATGAATATGTAAATATGTGAAGAAAAGTTATTCGAGCAGATTGAACACATTTGAAATGAAAAATTTCAAAAACAATAGGCAGAAGGGTATTTTCTCAACAGGATAAAGGTTATCTATGGGAAAATCTATGCTTATCATGCTTAATGATAAAAGACTGAATACTTTCCATATAAACTCAGAATAAAAGGCTACAGCTCTGTAGCCACACTCAAAGAGTATGCAGGCTTTTTTGCACATTAAGTATGCCTCAAGATAGCTACAAAGAGACTATCTCAGGCATTAGGATGAGAAAATATTGGAACTTTCATATACTTGTGGGAGTGTAAAATGGTGCAACTGCTCCAGAAAAAGTCTGGCAGCTTCCTAACTGGTTAAACAAAGAGATACCATACGTGTAATTTTATTCCTAAGAGAAATGAAGACGTGTATCACATACAAAAATGTGTGCACAAATGTCACAGTCACATTCTCATAGAGTCAAAGGGCAGAAACAATCCTAATACGAATCAACTGGTAAATGGATAATCAAAAATGTGTTTTACCTAAACAATGGAATATTACTGAGATATAAAAATGAATGAACCTGCTGATACATTCTACAATATGGGTGAACCAAGAAAACACTATGCTAAGTGAAAGACACCTGTCACAAAATAGCACATATTATGTTTCCATTTACTTGAAAGTCTTGGATATGAAAGTCTATGGAGGCAGGAGGTCAACTATTTGTTGCTTAGCTTGTTGGGTGGGAGAGTAGAAGATAAAGAATGATAAGTAAATAAATAAATATAGGACACATTTTTGAAGTGATGAAAATAGTCTAAACAATGACTGGCAGTGATGCATATATTGGTGAATATACCAGAATCCATTGAATTGAACATTTTAAATGGTGGAACAATAGGGCCATTGAAGTTTAATCTCAATAACAAAGGCATTAAAAAGAAAATCAACCAGAAACCAGGCAAGGAATCCACTTTGCAGATTCTGTTCAATGATGTGTATGAATGAAATCCTTGTCAAAGAGAAAGAAATACCATTTAATTAAAAATTTAGCAGTAGTTTTTATAGAAATAAATCGATTCTAAAATATGCGCAGGAATGCAAAAAAGACTGGAACAGCCAGAGTCACTGAGATGAGCTGGGACCGGAGGACTTATAGATGCCGTTTTTAGATTTATTAATATAATGGCGTCATTGTTAAGGCAGTGGAAGCTGGGTAGGGGAGCCACACCGGTAATCTCAGCACTCAGGAGGCAGGAGGCAGGATATGGTATTCAAGGTCACCTTGGATACAGAGCAAATCTCCAACTCAATAAAAAGACAGTATCGTAGACATGAGGTTGTATTGACATGAGGACATAGGTAAACAGAGTGGATGAAGGAGGGTGAATATGGTTAGATACAGTATGTAAATGTGTGAACATGGAATAATACAGCTTGTTGAGATTGGTTTGAAAGAAGTAATGAGATGGATCAGATGGGTCTGATCAAGGGATATTGTATATATATGGATACATCATATATATATAGGATATGTCATGCATATATGTCATATATATCCATATATATGGATACATCATGTATACATACATATATACATACACATTCACACAGATATGCCAACCTGAAATTGGCTTGTGCAAGTAATTGATCTAATGAAAATGTAGAAAGAGTGTATAGTAGGCAAGGATAAAAAAATCCTGAAACACATCCACACATAAAGAACTGACTACTTGATAAAGTTACAGGTGCAATTGAATTAGGCAAAGAAAATATATGTATTAGTTTTGAAATAACCAGATATCTATATGTGCAAAATGAATCTTGAATTTTACTTCATATCACACACATTCATGTTGGACCATACCTCTAAAATTAATAACTAATTGCATAAAATCAAGCAAAAACATTAATTAAATAGATTATTTGTACATTGTAACCAAGTTTCTTTTCTTTTTTTCTTTTTTCTTTTTGGTTGGTGTGGTGCTTGAACTCTGGGCCTAGGCGCTGTCCCTCAGCTCTTCAAGGGTAGCATTCTACCACTTTTGCCCCAGTGCCCCTTCCGGTTTTTGGAGTGGTTTATTGGAGATAAGAATCTCACAGGCTTTCGAGTCCAGGCTGGCTTTGAACCGCAATCCTCAGATCTCAGCCTCCTGAGGAGTTAGGATTACAAGCATGAGCCACCAGCACAAGGCTGTTTCTTTTTAATAAACAGGAAAAAATATTTTTGTGTGTATCTGACAAAAACCTTGCTTTCAGACTATATAAATACTGAATACAAGTCAGTAACAAAACCAAAACTTTAAACATGGTCATAACACTTAAAAATTTAATAAAAGGGATATTCATGAATAATGAATGCCTGAGACACTGCACAGCATCAGAAGTGATCAGAAAAGTGCAAATAAGACTTCAATGAAGGGTCTGGGAAGGTGGCTCAGTGGTAGAACGCTTGCCTTGCATGCCTGAGGCCCTGGGTTTGATTCCTCAACACCACATAAGCAAAAAGGAAAAAGCCGGAAGTGGCACTGTGGCTCAAGTGGTAGAGCGCTAGCCTTGAGCTGAAGAGCTGAGGGACAGCGTCCAGGCCCAGAGTTCAGGCCCCACAAAAAAAAGACTTCAATGAAAATAGCATAATAAAACCCACTAAAAACTTCAAAATAAAGGAGGAGGATGGAAAACAGAAAGAATATGAAGGTGGTGAATTTGATCAAACTACAATATATGCATATATGGAAACATTGCACCATTAACATTTACAACCAATATATGTTAATCAATTAGCATATATGAATAAAAAGACCATAATAAATTACTAGTTTATATTTACTGCAGTGTTTAAAATGTACAGAAATGACAACACCAAAAAACGACCAACGGGCAGACCAACTGAAATTCTATACACCATGGGTGAGATTACAAAGTGGTACAATTACATTGGAAAACCATTCAGCAGCTTTGCTAAAGTGCAACATAATCCCACCTTCTGTCCTAGCAACTGTACTTCTAGGCTAAAAAATACTTATAGCAGCTTTGTTCATAATAACACCAAATGGGAAACACCTAGGTGTTGAAAAATAGATAAACCGTGGTAAATTCATGGAACATGAATTACAAATGGAATATCTGTAATATTGTTAATAGCTGGTATAGACAACAGCTTGTGAATGAGGCTTCTTTCTCTTTATCAAATGAATAGCCATATCTTCCACATTTGGTCAAGGTTTCTTGGAAGGGAGGGGTGATGTCAGACCATAGCATTTCTTTTTTTGCGGTCAGTTGTGGTGCTTGAACTCTGGGCCTGGGTGCTGTCCCTCAGCTCTTCAGCTCAAGGCGAGTGCTCTACCACTTGAGCCACAGCACCACTTCCGGTTTTCTGATGGTTAATAGTAGATAAGAGTCTCCTGCCCAGGATGGTTTTGAGTTGTAATCCTCAGATCTCAACCTCCTGAGTAGCTAGGATTACAGGCATGAGACACTAGCACCGGCTGACCATCATAGCATTTCTAAGGGAGGCCATGGTCAGGCCCAATTTTCCTTTTGACAAGAGATTCCTGAGTTTTGTTGTGTTTTTGATAAGTGATGCCAGTCACCTTTTTTTTTTTTT
>NW_012267238.1:1256394-1257075 GCF_000151885.1 Dipodomys ordii | reverse complement strand
ATAGTTGTGCTGGTAGCTTTAGTGTGGTCTTGTTTGTAAACATTTGGGTAAATGCCCAAAAATGGGATTGCTGGGTCATAGGGAAGCTCTATGTGAAGTCTTTTGAGGAACCTCCATACTGCTTTCCAAAGTGGTTGAACAAGTTTACACTCCCACTGACAATGAAGTAAGGTTCCCTTCTGTCCACATCCCCACCAGCATCTGTTGTTATTAGAGTTCTTGATTTTTTGCCATTCTAACTGGGGTGAGGTGGTATTTCAATGTTGTTTTGATTTGCATTTCTTTTATGGCTAGGGAGGTTGGGCATTTCTTCATGTGTCTAATGGCCATTCTTATTTCCTCTTCAGAGAAGTTTCTCTTTAAGTCTTTAGCCCACTTATTAATTGGGCAGTTGTTGTTTTTTTTTGAGGATTTGTTGTTGAGGGATTTAATTTTTTTGAGTTCTAAGTATATTTTAGATATGAGACCTTTGTCCATTGTATGGCTAGTGAAGATCTCCTCCCAGTCCATGGGCTTTCTGTTGATCATGCTAGCTATGTCATTTGCCATGCAGAAGCTCTGCAACTTCATGCAATCCCGTTTGTCTAACCTTTCTTTGATTTGTTGTGTTTCCGGGTCTCTATTCAGAAAATTTCAGCCTGCGCCAAGGAGACCTAGGGTTTCTCCTATTCCATCCTGTAA
>NW_012267238.1:1239092-1243301 GCF_000151885.1 Dipodomys ordii | reverse complement strand
GACCAATGGGAAAACGACAGTGTTCCTATTCCCTATATAAGCGGCCATGTTTTGGGTACACGCGCTCTCCCGCTCAAGCTCTCCCATCAATTCAAAGGCTCTCCAATAAAGCGTGATCTGAGAAGACTCCTGGTGTGGTGGTCGTTCTTCCTCGCTGGTCGAGAAGGCGTTCGCCGCAAGAGTATTTTATTAATTTTGTTATTTTTTTTCTCTTGGTCTCCCTTTGCCTTCATCCAACATATTTGATTTTTTTCAGTGTTTCTTTTGAGAAGCTTCTTCACTTTCCTAAATATGTCTTTATTTAAAACTGGGCCTGTGTGAAGATTCAGTGAGATGACGTATACAAGACACTTACCATTTTTTCCTGTTCTATGTCAAGCAACCAATAAAAATCTTATTTTTAAAATGTATTTCAGCAATCATTATTGAACATATATTCTATAGAAAGGACTATGGTAGACTTTATGGCATAGAATGGAAGGATCTTGCCCTATTCCCAAGGAAACCACAGTCCTGTTTAGAACAGGACAGATAAACATTAATTGCAATTCAGTTAAATATTTGTAGACATAAAAAGAGGAAGCAGAGGTTTATTCAGCAAAGGAGGGTCTCACTCCAGATGGTTAAGTACTGATGGTTTAGAAACATGAGGTGGGCATGAAGGAGCAGCTCACATGCAGAAATCATCGTCATGGGTGAAAGATGGTGGGAACAACAGCAGTCAAGGCCAAAGCCAACACTTCTGTGAGTCTTCGGTTTGCATAAGCTACAGTGAATGGCTTTTCTCCATTTCCCCCAGGACAACTTATTAAATGCTCTCTGGAGCCCCTGGTCCACTGTAGTCTACTGTAAATCTTGTTAGTGTGATCTCAGGTAAGTTAATAGTTTTCAGCTGCTTGTTCTCCTTAAAAATGGGAAAGGATTAGCCAGACGCCGCTGGCTCATGCCTATAATCCTAGCGACTCAGTAGGGTGATATCTGAGCATTATTGTTTGAAGCCAGCTGGGGCAGGAAAGCACGTGAGACTCTTATCTCCGATAAACTACTCAGAAAAACTTGGAAATGGCATTGTGGCTTAAGTAGTAGAGTGCTAGCCTTGAGCACTCAGCTCCCAGGCCCTGAATTCAAGACCCAGGATCAGAAAAAAAAAAAAAAAGCTGTCTTCAGTTCTCAGAGTAATATTTAGTGTTAGCTTGGGATACCACTGGGCAGATTTAATTTTACCAATAACATTTATTCTAAATAACTGTAAAATTTATTCTAAATAAATGCTACATTACCAATAGCATTTACTGAGCACCTATCAGGGTGAATGTCTCTAATTACTGGGAATGTGGTTGTAAACAAAGAAGACAAAGTCCTTTTTCTTGTGGAGCATCTATACTAGTAGGAAATATGTCCCTGTCAGCCAATAACCCGAAATGGATGTTGAAATGCACTTTGGAGTTAGAATGGTAATTATAAAATAGTAAAACACTGGAGAGGACTTGGAGCCATCATGAAAACATTGTGGAAAATATAATGTATTTATATTGCAATTTATACGTTAAAAGATCTACTATTTTCTCTTTTTTAACAGGGCCTTGAGGTTTACACAGGCACTTTACCACTTGAGTTACTCTTCTAGCCCTTTCTTGCTTTAATATTTCAGGTAGAATCATATGCTTTTTGTGTAGGCCATCTTGAGACCACAGTCCTACCTACAGCCTATTACTGTGTAGTTGAGATCACTGGTGTCATCCTGAAGACTAGACAGTGGGTCACACAAGGCCCCTGGAGTCATCCCCTGTGAAGAGATCAGGCCCCTTGTGAGGCCCTGTCAGGACGTTCCTTAGAGGCCCGCTGTTTCCTTTCCTTTAGGGAAAAGAGTAGCTGACTAAAGATATAGCCAGACCTCTCCTGCCAACCCCATCATTTCCGTTCTTCTCTCCCTAGGAAAGGACGACACCAGTTCTTCCTTCAACCTGTGGGAAGAGAATTGAGTCCCTTACCAAGGGAGTGAGAGTACAATGAGCTGTGGTGGTAGAAGAAAACAAGGAATACAAAGCTGACTGATGAAGGTAAACAAGTCAGGCAGGGGCACTTATGCTGGTATCAGCTAGATAGAGGGCATAAGAGTCATACCACCAGTAAGGAAGTTTTTGTTCTTCACATGACAAGATGATGATAATTTAAGAGTGCCCACATCTCCAAAGCAAACACAATAATCAAGTGTGCTTCAGGAAAAGTAGAGACAGAAATATATTTTATAAATGGCCATATTTACTAATGAATTAGATAACAAGGAAGAAGGAAGGGACTGATGGGCCGATAGCAAAATTCATGGAATTGATTCAGAAAGGAGAGGAAGTCGTTGGTAGGGAGACAGTAAGAGTTTTTTTTTTGGGGGTCTTTAAAAAAAAAGATGTCATAAAACATCCAGAGATATCCAAAGATAGTAAAATTCAGAGCAAAGAATTCTCTTAACATAGATGACAAATTTTCTAAGAGATGAAGGAGAGAAATGTGAATCAAAGGAGGGAAGGAAAGAGAAGGAGGGAAAGAAAAGGAGGAAGAAGAGAAAAGAAGAGAGGGAAGGAGAAAGACGCAATGACAAGAAATCAAAATAAGGGGAGTGGTGGAGGTGGAAGATTGGAAGGCATGGAAAGAAATGAGGTAATGAAGTGCAGAATAAATTAATTTTAAAATTTATTTCTTAAATTGATACATAAAATTTGCACATATTTATGGGGGTACCATGTGGTGCTTCAATGCATGTATACATTGTGTTATATTCAGATTAGATTAAACATACCTGTCTCATCAAATATTTATAATTTATATTCATAATATACTTCATTCTTTCTTTTAGCTTTATGAAATATACAGTGTCATTATCTATGCCATCCTATAGAATCTTTTCTACCTAATTATAACCTGGCAGTCAACATGGTAAAGAAGTTTTGTTATGAAGGGGAACAGGGTTTATGGGAATTCCATGTGGGAAGATATAATGTCAAGGAATGCAGCATCACACTTAAGTTAATCATGATAAACATTTTATAAAAGAGGACAGAAATGTATGAAAGAAGATTATAATGACAAGTAATGTTTTATCTTGTTTACAAGGGCTACGGTCATCTATAATTTTATCTTTCCTCACACTGAAACTCAGTCATTGGAGAAAGGAAAAATGAGAAAGTGGAAATCTTAGGAAAATCTGTGATAAATGTTATTTTCTGTTGGTACACTGCTGGGCAAACATATTTATTCAGATTCTAAACCTATGCCTTTGTAATGAGTTTGTGTTGCATTTCTGTATGTCTACTGTGGATTTGATCTGCAAGTTGGGGGAAGCAGAAAAGTATAATAATTTAGGATATGAGATTTGAAGGCAGGAAATCAGGGTTCTCAAAATTCAAGCTTAAACTTTGACATTTTCCAACCACATGACCGTCAGTGTAAACTTTTAGTTTTTTTTTAATTAAAAAAAACACCCACATTTATGAAGCATTTTCTGTTTCAGATGTATGCCATGTGTTTTACAACATTATCTCAAAATTTTCAAAAAAATTAAGGCATGAGCTTGACAAAATAAAATGGGGTACAGTTGAAAATTTTTTGGAATCAAATACAGTAAAAACAGGGATTATACCATGGGGGGAAGAACATACAAAAGAAACAAAAATCACATGATACATTACAAATACATTAAGAACAACAACAAGAAAGATAAAACTACTCTATTTTGGGGTTCATTTCACTTAGCATCATCTTATATGGTCATAGGGAAATAACAAAATGCTGAAATAAGAATATAGGTTGGTCCATTATAACAATGAGATGTACAAGACACTATGTTGGAAATGAAGTTTACAACTTTGGAGGTGGGGAGGGAGGAGTTGGGGAGGTGGGGAGAGAAGGGATGGTAGGGGAAAAACAAAGGAGTTAACAATGCTCGATAGGAAATGTACTCATTACCTTATGCAACTGTAACCCCTCTGTACAGTATTTTTACAATAAAAATATATACAAAAATAAAAATAAATGAAAACAAGAAAACTGAAAATCAATGCATTTCACAGGAAACTGACAGAAGGGTTGCAAAGGGAAATAGAAATATGAAGATCCGGGCTGGGAAGGTGGCTCAGTGGTAGAGCGCTTGCCTTGCATGCCTGAGGCCCTGGGTTCGATTCCTCAGCACCACATAAGCAAAAAGAAAAAAGCTGG
>NW_012267238.1:1233502-1239042 GCF_000151885.1 Dipodomys ordii | reverse complement strand
TTTTGATTACTATGGCTTTATAGTAGAGTTTGAAATTTGGTATTGATATTCCTCCAGCAGTGTTCTTTCTGTTGAGGATCGTTTTTGCTATTCGGGGTCTTTTATTGTTCCATACGAATTTTTGGATTGCCTCTTCTATTTCCTTGAAGAATGAGGTTGGAATATTGATAGGTATCGCATTGAATTTGTAGATATCCTTGGGAAGTATTGCCATTTTCATGAAGTTAATCTTTCCGAGATTCCTGAGTTTTGTAACCATACCTACACCACAAATGGGAAACACCTCATGGTTCTTCAACCATTACATTTATGATAGACAAAGTGAGAATATCATTGAGTGTAGGCTTCCGTCTCTCCATCAGGCTAGGTACCATGGGTCTTGTAAATACTTGCTCAAGCGCTGGGGGTAGAAGAGGAAGGGTCCCCAGAGAGGTGTTGAAGCCTTTAGGATGGAGCAGGACCCCTCTTCAGTAGTCGCAGGGCCCCATCTCGGATCTGCTTGGTTTTCATCCCGTAGATAATGGGGTTGAGCATGGGTGGCACCACGAGGTAGAGGTTGGCTAGAAGGATGTCGATGTGCCTGGGGACCTGCTGGCCAAAGCGCCGCGTGTAGAAGAGGAGGATGACGTCCAGGTGGGAGCCACACGTGCCAAAGGTCTTAGCCCTTGCTTCCTTTGAGGACAGGTAACACAGCCCGGAGGATGAGTACATAGGAGACAGCAATGAAGATGGTATCAGTGTCCACCACCAGTGTGGCAGCCGTGATGCCGTAGATGTCGTTTGGCCGTGTGCCCCCACAAGCCAGCTTTACCGCAGCCATGGGCTCACAGTAGGAGTGGGCCACCACTCTGCTACAGTAGCTCAACCTTGCTAGCAAGCAGGTGAGTGGGATCATGATACCCAACCCACAAAGCAGAGCTGCAGCCCCCAGCTTGCCCACCGACTCTGGGGACAGCAGTGACCCATAGTGTAGTGGCCGGCAGATGGCCAAGTAACGGCCAAAAGCCATTTCAGGACACCAGATTCTACTGCGGAGAAGCCGTGGATAAAGAACATCTGGGCAACACAGGCAATCTCAACAGCATTCGCCCAAAACAGTGCAAGGAGTTTGGGCACAGTGGAGGTGCAAAGCCCCAGGTCAATGGTGGACAGCATACACAGGAATGGGTACATGGGGTTGGTGCAGGGTAGGCTCTGAGTGCGCCACCAGCAGAACTGCCATGTTGCCGAGCACTGCCAGGGCAGACATGGAACAGAAAGGAAATGTGATCCAAAAATGGGCTGCCTCCAGGCCAGGAGTTTCTATGAGCAGGAAGGAGGTTGGATTCTCATGGTTGTGGTTTGAATGATGCAAGGCCAGGTCAAAGTAGAATGGATACAGAAAATCTTACTCCCTTGCTCTACACTCCCAGGAAGCCCTAGAAGGTGAAGTGGCTGGGAGTCATCCTTATAATATAGCAGAATGACAGCAGGACATATTTGAGTTAGACTTCATGAAAAGCATTCAGGATGAGATGAATGTAGGGCACTGAGAAATGATGCAAAGGAGAAGGTGGATTACTCTAACTGAAGTTCAAAGGAGCTCTTCTCCCTTCTGTCTGATTCAAAACACGTCTAGACTTTGGCTGCAGAACCATCTCCATGATGAAGGTAAGTGCTATAGACATTCTTACAATGTTCTACTCTCTGCCTAGTATAATTTTATTTGGAGTCATCGCCTCTGTGACACTATGAAAGTAAATACTCAAACATCAGACAGTGTGGGTGGAAGACCCCCAAGTGACTTACTTTTCATGATGAAAAAAATCAGGACTGAAGAAAATAAAAGGAGAGGTAAAGAAATCTTGGATGGATTTTATTTTTTTGGTCATGGGGCCTGAACTCTGGGCCTGGGCACTGTTCCTCAGCTCTTCAGCTCAAGGCTAGCACTCTCTACCACTTGAGTCACAGCGCCACTTCCAGCTTTTTCTGCTTATGTGGTGCTGAGAAATTGAACCCAGGTCCTTGTGTATGCAAGGCAAGTACTCTACCACTGAGCCACCTTCCCAGCCCCATGGATGGATTTTTTTTTAAGTCATTGATTCCATAACTTACAGACAAGGCTCAAATCCTACATTTGGACTAGGAACATTGAAGCACAGGTGACAGGCTCAGTCTTCTGTAGCTTGCTACAAACACACAAGGTTGTCTGGCCCTTGTTTAGTGCTAGGTTTATATGCTTGTTTCGGGTGTTCTGTATGGATTGTTGACAGAGACAGGTGAGATAATGAAAAATTGGTAGTGGTAGGTGTCAGGTAGATTTACTCACTATAGATGATCTATAGCCACTATAGATGATCTATAGGGTCACTGAGAGATCATTAAAACACATTTTCTAATAATAATCAAAGAATTAGAGATAAACTTTAGTCATTAAGAGCACATAGGCATTCTCCATAAGCAAACATGGACACCACATTTTTTTTTTGCCAGTCCTGGGGCTTGAACTCAGGGCCTGGGCACTCTCCCTGAGCCTTTCTTTGCTCAAGACTATAGTGCTCTACCACTTGAGCCACAGTGCCACTTCCGGCTTTTTTCTGTTGATATGGTACTGAAGAATTGAACCCAGGGCCTCATGCATTTGAGGCAAGCATTCTACCACTGAGCCACCTTCCCAGCCTGGACACCACATTTGATCAAAAAATAATACTAAGCATTTATACACCCATACCTGTATCTTCTATTATAAAATGCTTTCCTGATATCTCACCTACATGTGTTTTCTTATTAGTCTCTCATGCACTTGCTAGCCAGTAATTGAGATATTGAGAGAGTTTAGAGACTAAACAAAAGGCAGGAAGAGGACAGTAAAGGGAGAGGAGGAAAGAATATGGAACTGAAAATCAGAAAAGATGAGAATGAGAACCAGAATAGTCATAGGAAAGAAAGGAAAAGAGATGAATCTGTCACAAAGGAGCTGATAATATTATGTGATGGTGTTCTGTTTGCTAACTGAAATACTCAGACCAAATAACCCATTGGAGATACCACTTTGAATCTAGGACTTAAAGCTATAATATTCCTTGCAATTCCTAACATCAGCCACCAGAACCTGGAGAGCTCAGAAATTGTCCTGAGAAAAAAGGCCAGAGGGACAGGACAAGTTTTCTAATATGAACTGGAAGTGGAAAAGTTGTTTCAGGTTGTCTGTTTTCTCTCCAGTGTCAGCTACATCTGTTACTCCCATGTTGAACAAATCACCACATACCTTTCTGTCTCACCATCTCTTTCTCAATGTGTTTCCTGTTAACCTTCTGTGACATTTTCTTCCCTGATTTTCCACTACTGATCTTGGGCCTAAGCATCCACAGAAGGGATTTCTGGCTTCCTGGTGATGGAAGGGTCAGTGAAAGAGAAAAACTGGAGTATGGAAGATCTTGTGAAATGGTCTATGTAAAACTATTCTATTTGATGAGTGCACTGTGTGTTTAACTAAACATGGGGGTTTTGTGTGTCCATGTGGGTTGCTGTGTAAAATACATAGATAAGCCTGGCTATATAACTCAGAAGATACAGGTTCACATGTTTACATGACACTTCTTTTAGAGTGTCCATACTTCAGAATCTGTTCTCTGGTGTGGAGAGAATGGAGAACAGAGCAATCTTAGTTATGCATGGGGCAGCCCTGTTTTCTTTTCCTTTCTTCATTTTGTCTCTCAACTTTGCATTTTAATAACTACATTTAGTTTATTTAGCCCCTGAGCTGCGATTCAAAGAACTTGTACTCTTTTTTGGACCTAGAAACTATGTAACACAATGACCACAAGATCCTCCTCCTCCTACAGTCCTGTTCTCACAGATGAGCAGGTGACATTTGAAGAGTATGTAGGGAGCACAGTGTTCTTGCCTGGCAATAAGGAGGTAAGAGTCGAGTTGTCAGCCTTAGACATCTTGCCCCCTGGCTATCATCTATATTTGAATTAAGCTTCATGGAAAACATGCAGGATCGGAAGATTGTAGGGCTCTTGGAAATGAGGAAAGCCAGGAGATGGGTTACTTCCATTTCCATCTGTTTTAGTGAGCTCTAGAATGAGGACTCAGGGCTAGGAGTGCAGAACCCCTCCTCTATGGTGAGATGCTACAGACTCCATCAGTGTTCTTCTCTCTACCCGTGAGCTTTCTACTATCTTTTAGTATTATTTTCATCTTCTATCTGCATCCTGAGATCAGGCAATCAGACCCCTAGCCTCTTCTCAATAACTTTCTCCAAATAGTAGCTACTTCATTGTTCTTATCCCTCTTGTTTGTTTGAATTATTTTAGCAATTTATATAAAATGTTCTTACCTGCATAAGAACAGGAGCTCAAGTACCTGGAACAAAGTTGTGTTGCAAGGAAAGGAGCAAGGTTTTCATCCCCCAGGATGTTCAACACCTGAAAGCTATTTGTCAACAATTCATCACCCATTAATAGAAGACCACGGACATAAACCAATTCAAATTCTTGCTCTATAACCCACCAGTTATGTGGTCTCTCAAGTCACCTAAACCCTGTCAACCTGTGTGCTTATCTGTGATCTGGATTATTATGAGAGTTATCTGAAGAAGTCCCACAGTATGGATCAAAAAAGTGTGGCTCATTTGCATACCCTTTCATGTGAAGTGGAGACTATGTCAGTGAGAAATTATCTCAGTGGCAGTCATGCTTATTGCTGGATTGAGCACACAAAAGACTTACCTGGTCTGATCAGGAAGTTAGTGAAATCCTAAGTCCTGCAGAGCTTAAGAGTTTTGGGAGCAAAAGAGCTGAAGTATTTACCTTGTCATTAGAGCCCTAGCTGAGAATAGAAATTCCCTGAGCAATTTCTAAGGGCCTCTGGGATCCTGGAAAGAGGCAGGAAATTGAAGCTGGGAAATTCAGACCTTGCTGTGTAGAGGGAGGGAAGTGAGTATAGGTGATCAAAGATGTTATACCACAAGAGAGTTCAGGATCTTCATTGGCCTTCTGATGCCTAACTACAGACCGGACAAACCACAAAAAGCTAAAGTCTATTGGAATGGCAATTCTAAAGGTTGGGAAGTCTAAGATCCGAGAGCCCCATCCAGTGAGGGCCGCCTTGCTGTGTTATTACATGGCCGGAAGGCTAGCGAGCATGGGTGAGGCAGAAAGAAAAGACCTAGGCAGAACTCATCCCTGTATTTTAAAATCAGGAACCTGCCCTGCAACAGTAGCACGAACCCATTGCTCATCTCCCAAAGGCCCTACTATCGGTAATGCTATAATGGCGATCAAATTTCCAACATGAGTTTAGGAGGACACATTGAGGCCATAACAGGTAGGAAGCAAGTGGCTGGAGAGGTCTCTGAACACAAATAATCAGCATGGATTTTTGGCATAGAAGCACATTTTAGAGTGTGGGGAGCCGGCGCGAAGGCGCCGCCCACTTCCTTGCAGTTTTGAGGTAACTCCATATTAGGCAGTGCTTGGCAGGACGGTGGGTCCTGGGCTTTGCGCATGCGCGAGCCATGTAGAGTCCCCAGCCAATCCCGTGGCACCTGGTGA
>NW_012267238.1:1216260-1222123 GCF_000151885.1 Dipodomys ordii | reverse complement strand
ATCATTCAGGCTGATGCTGCCCTCCATGAGCCCATGTACCTCTTCCTGGCCATGTTGGCAGCCATTGATTTAGTTCTCTCTTCTACCACACTGCCCAAAATGCTTGCTATTTTTTGGTTCAGAGACCGGGAAATCAACTTCTATGCCTGTCTCATCCAGATGTTTTTTCTCCATTCCTTTTCTATCATGGAGTCAGCAATGCTGCTGGCCATGGCCTTTGACCGCTATGTGGCCATCTGCAAACCACTCCACTACGCCACCATCCTGACCAAGTCCCTTATCGTCAAGATCGGCCTGGCCGCCATGACTCGAGCTGTGACACTCATGACTCCACTCCCTTTTCTGCTCAGACGCTTCCACTACTGTCGAGGCTCAGCGATTGCCCACTGCTACTGTGAACACATGGCAGTGGTAAGGCTGGCCTGTGGGGACACGCGCTTCAACAATATCTATGGCATTGCTGTGGCCATGTTCATTGTGGTGTTGGATCTGCTGTTTGTGATCTTGTCTTACATCTTCATCCTTCGTGCTGTTCTACAGCTGGCTTCTCAGGAAGCCCGCTACAAGGCCTTTGGGACCTGTGTGTCTCACATTGGGGCCATTTTATCCTTCTACACACCCGTAGTCATCTCGTCGGTCATGCACCGTGTTGCTCGCACGGCTGCCCCGCACGTGCACATATTGCTTGCTAATTTCTACCTGCTGTTCCCGCCCATGGTCAATCCCATCATTTATGGTGCCAAAACTAAGCAGATTCGTGAACGAGTCTTAGGATTATTTCTGAGAAAGAATGCAAAAGGAGAGTGAGGAGAAGCGGAGTAGTAGTGTGTCTCTGCACTTGCACTGCTGACTTGGCTGACCACTCAGTCTTTTTTTTTTTTTAATATGGAATACTTCACAAATTTGCCTGTCATTCTTGTACAGGGGCCCTGCTAATCGCTGTGTATTGTTCCAATTTTAGTATATGTGCTGCTGAAGCGAGCATCGCCCCTCAGTCTTTTCTTCTTTCCTTCAGTAACCTGACATCATGACCCACTTTTCTCTTGATGATTTCAGAGAGATGCAAAAGGGCCCTCAAGTTCATTTGCATATGAGAAGTCTGTGAATCTGACTTTTTATCCCTAGTTATTGGGTATTTGGTGATTTATTGATCATAGGAGGTGAACAACAATGGTACATCAATGTAGGAATCCTTCATCATTGCAGGTATAGTCTAGCTTCTGACTGAGTTCTCCCAGTGTTGGAAGGTTTATAATATTCTAATGTGTAGATTCCAAGTGAGATAGCTTTGTGTATTAGCTAGTTATTTCTTTAACCTTGCCAGTTTGTGTATTCTTGACTTCTTTTTACCTCTCTATTCTCCCAGCCATTTTTTTCATTAGACACATTGAATAAAATATATCCTCTGATTTTCTTTATGTATTGTGAAACTTCTTTTGCATATTTGTGTTACATATGTTTTCAATAAAAATGTGAACTTCAGCTGCTGTTAGCTCATGCCTATATTCCTAGCTACTCAGGATGCTGGTTTGAAGCCAACCTAGGCAGACATCCTCATATTTTCTTTATGTGTTGCAAAACCTTCACGTATTTGTGTATGTTTTCAATAAAAATGTGAATTTCAGCTGGCTGCTGGTGGCTTATATTTGTAATCCTAGCTACTTAGGACACTGAGATCTGAAGTTCACGGTTTGAAGCCAACCCAGGCAGGAAAGTCTGTGAGACTCTCCCCTTCAATTAGCCACCAAAACAGCCAGAAGTAGAGCTGTGGCTTAAGAGGTAGAGTACTAACCTTGAGCAAACAAAGCTCAGGGACAGCACACAGGCCCTGAATTCAAGCCCCAGGACCAGCACATAAAATTGAATTTCTTGTTTATTAGCTAATCAAGGCAAGTCTAGGCTATGGGATGGGGAACACATAGGATGTCAAGGTAAGATATATGCTTATGTTGTTCACTGAAAAACCCATCTCAGAAGCTAATCCATAGAAGAAAAATGTGTAAGATGAACAGAGAAAGGGTGGAAATAGTGGACTGTATTTTTCCCACTCTTCCTTTGTTTTATACAAACTTATATGCAAGATGATTCATTTCCTATTATTTATTCATTGATACTGGGTTTTGAACTCAGGGCTCTGTGCTCCTCTGCTTTCTTGATCAGCTGGTGCTTGAGCAACTTCTCCACACTTTCGTTTTCCTCATTATTTTGGAGGTGCAATCTCATGGGCTTTTCTGCCTGGGTTCGCTATGAACTATGAACCTCTAAATTTCAAACTCCTGAGGAGCTACAAATGTAGCTAAATTACCTTACTATTAATTTTGACAATCCAAGTGGATCGGACAAGTCCTGAAATCCTGTTTTCCTCAAGTGTAGTGTTTTACTTTTATCTTGACCTCTTTGTTTCTTTAAGTATTTTAGTCAGAAATTAAATAGCTTCATCTTTATTTGCACACACTCATATGTATATGTGGACACAGAGGGAGAAGTAAAATGGTAAAGATTTATTGGAGAAAAATAGCAGAACTCCTGCTGGACAGGAGTAGTCCCAAGCGAAGGTACTCCTTGGGGTTTACAAGGTGTCTCTAGGAGAAATCTACAAGGCACCTAGTTCATTGGATAGCCTGTGAGCCATTTCAATCTCCACCCCCAATCAGAGGTTCCATGCAGCCAGCACAAGCTCTCCATGCATTGTTTAGCTCCTCTGACTGGGTGCCAACTCCAACTTACACCTTGGGGGTCCAATAAATCCACTGTTCCTTATGCGGGTCTTCTGGGTCAATGGGCTATGATGTGATGGCTAAAGGTCCAAATGTATGACTTCCCAAGGCTGTGGGGGCTGTGATATCTAGCAGTTTGTATATAGGAGTGCTCAAGGCCATGGTGAGGGATATAACCCTCTGTGGGAGTGAGTTATCTATGTCTGCTCTTTTATTCTCTTATCTCTCATTGATTTTTGCCACTTAGGTTTTGGTGGAGTGATTTCCTTACAAGCTGTATCCTGTTGGCATGGCTCTGCATAGTTAGTTTAGGCTACCATTTTAAAGGGATGCTATAGGAACTCTACTTTATCCCAGCATCCCAGGATATCAGATTGTGTGGGAGGGCTGAGTCTTATTCCTGGAAGATGAAGTTAAGTCTAGGGTACCTCAGAAGTCAAGTCCAGGAGTGTGTGAGGCTGAGATTGCTCTGCAAAAATATTGCACTTATAAGGACAGGCAGAGTCCAGGGGGAAATGCTGGCAACAGAGCAAGGTTTTGCTATATGAAATAAGTGTTAAGTTCAGTTGTAGATAGAGAGATCATCCTTTAGTATTCATAAATGGTTGATAATTATTAACAAGTAATTGCATTCATAGTATCCTCTATGGATATTTAACTTTCATAGGAAAGTTGTGAATATTATTACTAGGTTGGAGATAAGAAAATAGATAGAGGATTTGAGAGGTGCCATACTAAGGCCACAACCTGGATATTAATGCATGGCTAAGACCAATAAGCATGACAAATGCACAGTAAAATATCCAACGGATGGCCTTTGCCTTTTTGGCTGAACCCCCAACCTCCCAAGTCATACTCAGACAGGAGTTGGTGGTAATGTATTTGAGCTAGTGAAACAAGGAAGATAATCAGTATAATCAAGAAGTAGAACGAAGACAAGTGAGCTCCAGGTAAAGTCCTCATGGCCTCTGGGCATAAGGCATGACCTTTGGGAAGAATGATTTAGTGCCACTAAATGGGGAGTAGGTATAGCCTGCAGGAGACCCTTGGGATACTAGCTCTGAGTCAGGGGATTCTCCCTGTCAATCCTAGAGGAGAGCCTAAACCTTCCAGGAATCCCTGAAGACTCTGCGCAAGGGTAGTAGTTTCTGCTTCAGTACCTCAAGGGCAGAGGTTTGTGAGGATAAAGCCAGCAGCTCCCTTCCTAGGTGCCTCCTTCCCAAACTTTTTACAGCAGAAGAAAGTCTGCACTGGGTGTGCACACATAGAAGAGAAACGGCCCAGAACTATATTTCAGACTGAGGTTGTGGACAGAGTTGGAACTGCGGGGAAAGGGGAAAGAGCTGGCAGGGCTGTGGTGAGAAGGATGGGCCTGGGGCATTCCATTATTTCCTACTGTCCTGATCTTTCCCCTACCCTCTCATTGCTTCTGTTTTTGCTTTACAAAAGGGAGGACAAAGCTTTTGACCCTTTTTGCTTGTCTAGATGTATAATAGTTATTGCAAATAAGGGAAAAATGGGATCTATGTTTCTTTGAGCCTGGCTTACTTCACTTACTTCACATAGGACCACATAAGATGATGCTAAAAGAAATGAACCCCAAGATAGGGACACAAGAGCTTTTATCTTTCTTGTTGTTGTTTTTAATGTATTTATAATGTACTATGTGATTTTTTGTTTCTTTTGTATGTTCTTTCCCCATGGTATAACCCCTGTTTTCACTGTGTTTGAATCTGGTTCCCTGCATCTTGTAGATACATTTTTCTTATTTGGGGAGGGGAAGGGAAATAACAAAATGCTGAAATAAGGATACAGGATGGCCCATTGTAACAACGAGATGTACAAGACACTATGTTGAAAATGAACTTTACAACCTAGGCAGTGGGGAGTGGGGAGTTGGGGAGGTAGAGAGGGAAGGGATGGTAGGGGAAAAACAAAGGAGGAGGTAACAATGCTGGATAGGAAATGTACTCATTACCTTACTCATGTAACTGTAACCCCTCTGTACAGTATCGTTACAATAAAAATTATATTTAAAAAGGGAGGACAAATCTTGGCAGTCCTACCCAAAAACTTTCTCTATGTACTCTAAGTATTCTTTCTCCCTATAAAGAATTCCTGCCTCTTCTCTATGCCAAACACCATGGGCCATCTCCAGCAAGTCTTAGCGCTTTGTTCCAGTTTATGTTCAGCTGCTTCTCATCTCCTGTCATTGCTTTCTTTATCTTTATCACTATCTCCTCCCAGTTCAGAGCCTCTGTACTATGGACAGGGAGGAAGTCAGACCTGAACTAGAAAGACAGCAGGGAGTACTAAGGGACACATTTCTGTAAGGTTCTTCTATCACAAGCCACCTTATTATTTTTTTAATGTGTATTTTTTATTGGACAAATACTGTACAGAGGGGTTACAGTTACATGAATAAGGTAATGAGTACATTTCCTATTGAGCATTGTTACCCCCTCCTTTGTTTTTCCCCTACCATCTCTTTCCTCCCCACCTCCCCAACTCCTCCCTCCTGCCCGTCGCCCCCCCACAAAGTTGTAAAGTTCATTTCCAACATAGTGCCTTGTACATCTCGTTGTTACAATGGTCCATGCTGTAGCCTTATTTCAGCATTTTGTTATTTCCTTTCCCCTCCACAAATTAGAAAAAGGTATATATAAGATGCAAGACACTGGAATCAAATACTGGGACAACAGGGGTTATACCATAGGGGAAGAACATACAAAGAAATGAAAAAAAATCACAAGTACATTACAAGTACATTATCAAGAACAGCAAGAAAGATAAGATCTCTTGTGTCCCTATCTTGGGGTTCATTTTGCTTAGCATCAGCTTATATGGTCATATATACATAGCTTTTGACCTTTTCTGCTTGTCCTAGACATATACTACTTATTGCAAATAAGAGAAACCATGGGACCTATGTTTCTTTGAGTCTGTCTTACTTCACTTAATATAATTTTTTCCAAGTCTTTCCATTTCCTAACAAATGGGGCAATGTCATTCTTTCTGATGGAGGCATACAATTCCATTGTGTATATAAATATATATCACATTTTCTTGATCTATTCATCTACTGATGAGCATCTGGATTGGTTCCATATCTTAGCTATGGTAAATAATGCTGCAATAAACATAGT
>NW_012267238.1:1199083-1216165 GCF_000151885.1 Dipodomys ordii | reverse complement strand
GCATCTGTTGTTATTAGAGTTCTTGAGTATAGCCATTCTAACTGGGGTGAGGTGGTATTTCAATGTTGTTTTGATTTGCATTTCTTTTATGGCTAGAGAAGTTGAGCATTTCTTCATGTGTCTATTGGTCATTCTTATTTCCTCTTCAGAGAAGTTTCTCTTTAAGTCTTTAGCCCACCTATTTATTGGGCAGTTGTTTATTTGAGGATTTGTTGTTGGGGGATTTAATTTTTTGAGTTCTAAGTATATATTAGATATGAGACCCTTGTCTGTTGTATGGCTAGTGAAGATCTTCTCCCAATCCGTGAGCTTTCTATTGATCTTGCTAGCTATGTCCTTTGCCATGCAGAAGCTCTGCTGTTTCAAGCAATCCCATTTGTCCAACCTTTCTTTGATTTGTTGTGTTTCTGGGTTAGAGCTAATCTTTTGAATGGAATGTTCTGCAATGATGGTAATATGGTTACTAGTTATGTGGCTGCTGAGCAATTGAAGTGTTTTGTATGTCTAAAGAATATTTTGTTTTTAGGAAATATAAGTTTAAGCTGGGTTCTAGTGTTTCATACCTCTATTCCTAGCTACATAGGAGGCTGAGATCTGAGGATCATGGTTCAAATCTAGCACAGGCAGGAAAGTCTGTGAGACTCTTACCTCCAGTTAACCATCAAAAAGCTGGAAGTGAAGCTGTGGCTCAGGTAGTAGAGCACAAATTAAGCAAAGAAGCTGAGGGACAGCATCCAGGCCCTGAGTTCAAGGCCTCTGACTGGTACACACAAAAAATGTAAATAGTTGCATGTGACATATGCAGGACCATATCAGAAGAGTCTCAGAGAAAACATACTCTGTTCTTAAAAATATACTTTTTTTACTTGTATGTGAACACAAGTCTGAGATTTAAAGAGAGAAAACTGGCTTTGGTATTTAGGACTTTATCTTGACTGGAAGATATAACTGCATGTGCTAAAGAAATGAATTAATATAAACATTTTGTTTCCCTTTTTCTCCCCCAAGATATCCCCCATATCAAGAAGAGAGAAAACATGGCCAGTTCTCCATTCCTTTATAACAGTTATCGTATGAATTCTGTGGCTATTTAATATTCTCTTACTCAAGAATTATCAAATTTCCTCACTCAATAATTATCAAATTTCCTCAAGAATTGGAAACAAGCATTATGTATCCCTATTTCTATGAGAACTTGTAGTTGACTTTGTTCAAAGTCCAACAATGGGAACGGGAACAAGACCTAAGCCTTGAAGGTGGCATACCAGAAGTTGAACTCTATCATGCATACTGTGAAAAGCACATATTGAAAGTGAAATGATCCTGTAAAAATCAACTCAGCGTTTTCTGGGAGCCATGTCAGCCTTCAATATCACCTTGGGCCATCCACAGGCCTTCTTGTTGGTAGGAATTCCTGGTTTGGAACACCTACACATCTGGATTTCCATCCCATTCTGTATTGCCTATACTTTAGCCCTATTGGGCAATTGTAGCCTTCTCTTAATCATTCAGGCTGATGCTGCCCTCCATGAGCCCATGTACCTCTTCCTGGCCATGTTGGCAGCCATTGATTTAGTTCTCTCTTCTACCACACTGCCCAAAATGCTTGCTATTTTTTGGTTCAGAGACCGGGAAATCAACTTCTATGCCTGTCTCATCCAGATGTTCTTTCTCCATTCCTTTTCTATCATGGAGTCAGCAATGCTGCTGGCCATGGCCTTTGACCGCTATGTGGCCATCTGCAAACCACTCCACTACGCCACGATCCTGACCAAGTCCCTTATCATCAAGATCGGCCTGGCCGCCATGACTCGAGCTGTGACACTCATGACTCCACTCCCTTTTCTGCTCAGACGCTTCCACTACTGTCGAGGCTCAGCGATTGCCCACTGCTACTGTGAACACATGGCAGTGGTAAGGCTGGCCTGTGGGGACACGCGCTTCAACAATATCTATGGCATTGCTGTGGCCATGTTCATTGTGGTGTTGGATCTGCTGTTTGTGATCTTGTCTTACATCTTCATCCTTCGTGCTGTTCTACAGCTGGCTTCTCAGGAAGCCCGCTACAAGGCCTTTGGGACCTGTGTGTCTCACATTGGGGCCATTCTGTCCACCTACACACCTGTAGTCATCTCGTCGGTCATGCACCGTGTTGCTCGTACAGCAGCCCCTCACATCCACATACTCTTGGCTGTCTTCTATCTCCTTTTCCCACCCATGATTAATCCCATTATCTATGGTGTCAAGACGAAACAGATTCGTGATCATGTTCTCAGCTTTTTTCAGAGAAAGGGTGTGTAGATCGGTTCTTTTCTTTTTTACCAGCTTTGTCCTGAGTGGATGATAGATGATAGATTGGATGGAAAGGAAAAGCCTTAGGATAATTGCAGAAATTCTTTGTCTAACAATTCTCCCGAGAGAGACAGAGGGTTAGGGGAGGGAGGAGATCCCATTCTTCAGAGGTCTCCAAGTCAGCTCAGAGGGGGTGTGCCCCTGGAGTCCATCGCATAGCAAAGGTGTGACCATCCCATCTTTTCACACTCACAAATCATTTGATTAAGCAAGAATTCCTAAAATGACATTGCTAGCTACATGGACAAAAGAAGAAATAGTTGCTGGGATTGGCCCAAGCTGATAAGATTGTGGTGCCTACTCCATCCAGAGTATGAGTGAACAAATAAATTACAAATTTGGTGACCTAAGGACTGACACACCATCAAACACCTTATCATCTCTTCTAATCAATGACTTTCAGCCTCTGCTTCTCTGCCTTTTGCCTTTCAATGCTATTGCCTGTGTACTTGGCCAGTGCCACTTATAATGAGCCTTATGCCTTCTACTACATCAAATTATTAAGTTCCTTTTTGAGATGTATGCACGGGCATACATACATCTGATGTACCTTCTATGTCCAACTATGCATATAATTTTTTATTTTTATTATTATGTACATAGCTTTTTATTGGTTGAACTTTTAGCCTGGGATATGATTCAAATTGTGATCTTCCTGAGCTCAGCTTTCTGAGTAGCTATGATTGTAGGCATGAGCCACTGCATGGATTTTGGGTGCCATATTTTAATTATGGACTATGGAAACCATAGTAATGCCTTTCCCCCTTCACGCTGAGACATCTGAAGGTAAGACTATAGTTATATTAGGTTAACAACAAAGCTATCTTCTATAGTACTTCAGATCTTATGAATGATTCCATTTCTACACAACAGTTTGAGAAAAAGGATCCTTCAGAAGTAAGCCATCCTAGCATTATGGATAGATACCATTCTTGTTGCCAAAAGGATTGGACAAGAAGATAATGAAACATTAAAATTGAGTTAAAAGTGATTTTGTGACTTTTCTAAAAACATGCACTGTCTTTAGAGTTCTGACTATCATAGATTTAATTGCTGCCTTGGATTGGATAGGGGACAGAATGCAGAAAAAAGCCTGATATGTCAATGAGTTTGATCAAGAAGGCAGAAGCCCTATGAGTAAAATGAAATTAGGAGTTTATTTTAGATATTAGGCCTTAAATCATCATGGTAAATAGGAAGAAAACCTGGATGTGATTAATGTCTCAAAAAAGAACAATCAATGAGGATGATTGGAATCTATAAGCAGAGCTGATAAGCCACTTATTCTGAAGGGGATTATACTAGTGCTTTTACCACAGAGATTCACAGCATCCCTGGTAAAAGACTTGGAGGAATGGAAGGAATGGGAGATATCTGAAAACTGGTGACAAGGAGCATAAACCAAAGCAGAGTCTGTACTCTACACTGACCTTCAGAAAATAATGATTGCTCTTTTTTTCTACTTCTTGGTGTTACAAAAATGTGTCTTCATGCCAGTCCTCACTGGGAATCACAGAGGGAAAACAATCCTGGGAAATGCAGTTTCAGCCTTGTACAAAGCCTCCACAGCATCAAACACAGCTAGTAATAATGTTAATAATAATTGATAATAATAATAATGAACAGTGACTTTCTTTTAAAGTACAAGAGCACAAGTTTATTTAGTTTTCATTAAATTCTGGAGGCATACAGCATCACATAGAATCTGTGTCCAATGGTTGCTTCAAAATTTAGCAGGAACCCTTGCACCGTTTCCATGAATGTGAGTTACCTTTCCTCAGATTACTCTGGTTTTGTTTTGTTTGCCGCCAGGAGTCACTGTGTTGTTTTTGCTTTGTATACCTAAGCACATCTCTTGCCTAAGTAGAAATCGGTATCACCTAGGGCATAACCACCTTCAATTTCAAGGAGAGTGGTGTGTTCAGAAATGGACTTGCACCACAGCCTTCCTGACATTTTGTCATCTAGAAGTCCTGTTCCCAGCAAGCTTCCAGAGGCTTCAAGATGGCAGAGAAAACAATGTCTTTTTTGAGTGAAAATCTCCCTGCTGACCTACCTCTTTTCTGTTCACCTATCTATGCTATCACAGATATGTCATTTTAACTTAACTTTAACATATTTGTATCAATTGTTTATGTACTCTATTAAAAGCTCACTCCCACCCACTCACCTTTCCTTGCCAATGGGACTGAACCAGAATATATTCTGGGAAGGAGAAATCCTTGCAAAAATCCTCATCCAACTCATTTTGGTAATAAAATAATTTTACATGTGGACTATGGTTGGTGTCTGTCATCTAAAACTAGCAATCCAGTTTCCTGAGCGGCTGAAAACAAAATTAATCAACCAATCATATTATTTCCAAAAAATATTTTCTTTAACAATACTGCAGTAAAGATATAACACTGATTTGTGTTGTCCAGGTAAAGTTTCCAGAAGGTTACCTCCTTCAGGTCTTAGACCCCTGTTCCAAATCTTTTTCAGTGGCATTTCTTATAGTCAGTTCCTGTCTAACTGGAAAGTCATGCTATAGGTTTAACTCGGTGAGGCTGGCAAGGGAAAGAGAGAGAGAGAGAGAGAGAGAAAGAGAGAGAGAGAGAGAGAGAGAGAGAGAGACAGAGACAGACAGAGAGACAGAGAGAGACAGAGAGACAGAGAGAGACAGAGATGGAAATGAAGACAGACAGATAGAGACAGATAGAGACAGAGAGAGACAGGGGGGAGAGGGGGAGAAAGCAAGAGAGCAATCATTCATTCTTCGTAAATTATGTACAATGTACTTCTATCATACTCAACTTATCAGCCTCTCTTGTTATATCCCCCCCTTCCAAGTTCCTCTTGTACATTCATATCTTTTTGTTTGTTTGTAAAATCTGCCATGCTGACTGACCAAACAGTCAGGAATATTAAGTGAGTCACCATTTATAAGGGTGGTCCCATTATACTATGCATAGAAAGATAGTTACATCCTAAATGAGGATTGTTTCTTATTGCATAAGCAAGCCTTCCATGGCTTTAAGGCCTGTGATGTCTTAATTTATCCTCAAAGGTTTTGAAGGTAGGCTAACATCCACATTTATTATTACACATGTCAGGCACTGTTCCAAAGTCAATGAAATAGGTACAATTAGTCATATAAGAGAAGCAAACAAAATACATAAAGGTAGAAATGCAGAGTATAGGGTCAAATTTTGATGGAAAAACAAGGGCCCAGAGGCAGTAGACCTCTCTTCCTTATGTGCTTAGAAGAATACCAGGAATCTATTGCTTAAAGAAGGAAGAAATCTCTGATCTGGTGGCTGTCAGGGAAAGTCAAATGGACATGGAATTTCTTCAAAATGACTCATTGAGTGAGGCCAAGGGGAGGGGGGCAGACAAATGGAGAGAGGGAGGGTAGTAAATATAGCCATAATATTCAAGACATGTACGTGCAAATGGATCTAGGAAATTTGATGTGATGCATGGTGTTGGGAGAGATGAGGAGAATTATGAAAGGGGTGGTATTGATCAATATATATTGTACTTATACATTGACATGTTGAATTGAAACCCTTTTGTAAACTACTTGAAGATGATAAAAATAAAAATAAAAATAAAAATAAAAAACCCCCAATAATGTGACTCTTTCCTCAGTCCTGGAAGACAAGACAGATAATGCCAGAAACGTAATATCAAACCACCAGATCACACATAAGCTTTCTCTTGTGATGTTCATTACTTTTTATTGTGAATCTCAAAACCTGGGTTGTGAGCTGGGTGCTGGTAGCTCATGCCTATACCTAGCTCCTTAGAAGGCTGAGCTCTGAGAATCACAGTTTGAAGCCAGCCCAGGCAGGAAAGTTTATAAGAGTCTTATCTCCAATTAACCACTAAAAACTCCAGAAGTAGGGCTGTGGTTCAAAGTAATAGAGCACTGAGCACAAAAGCTCAGGGGCAGTGTCCAGGCCCTGAGTGCAAGCCCCAGGACTGGTACAAACAAAAACAAAACAACCACAACCACAAAAACCTGGCTTGTATAGAAGTGGGAGAATTAGGTATTTTCTAGGGTGTTCCTCTCCTTTCCTCTATAACCATTCTCACTCTTTCTTACAATTCCCAGCCTCATCATTAATACCAAGGGTCAAATGATCAAATCAGGCCAAAGACACTAAATTCTTCGGAGCAAAACCAGGAGATCCTATCCCCCAAATAGCTAAAGCCAAAATGGCTTGGTATGTGGCTCATTACATGGTAGAGTGCCTACCTAGAAAGCATGAAGCCTCCTAGCATCATCAGTAGAACACAGGAATGCTCCCTCATATTCATATTTTCTCTATCTTAAATAAATGAGATTTTTTGGGGTGCAAGCCAAGAGTACTGGAAAAATTTGCCAAAGCAGTAAAAAAAACCCCGCAAATGTTTAACAAAACATGTAAACTGTCTTTAAGAGGGTGGTGGAGTAGCATTCTGTGTTACGGAAATTGATTTAAAAAATAACATTCTTCATAGAGAAACTAGACCTCTCTATAAAAAAATAAAGGAGAGATCTCATTTATTGCGGTCTGTATGTATATGCTCAGTGTATTTAATTTCAGAGGTAGAAAAGAGAAGGGATGAGTGGCACAAGAACTTATGACCTTACTTTCCCTTTCTACTTTCCACATTCTGCGGTGTAAAAAGCCCATGATCAAACAGAATAGACTTTAAGATTGTTTTACGAGTCTGCTCTCCATCATTCAGGTCGGACCCGGGTTATTTCCTAGGTCTTCCTAAGAGGACTCTCTTCTTATCATTACTAAATATTTACATGCCCCACAGACCTGGGGCAGTCACCTGGGCTGAGTCCCTGCTTTAATAACATGGAGAAGTCTCTCTCGAATCTGCTTGGTGCGAACAGCATAGACGACTGGGTTGAGGATGGGTGGGATGAGAAGATAAAAGTTGGCCAAAAGAATATGGATATGGGGAGGTACGCGGTGGCCGAAGCGATGGGTAAGAGATGAAACAGCAATAGGGATGTAGAAGACGAGGATGGCGCAGATGTGAGAACCGCACGTACCTAAGGTTTTAAGCCTGGCATCGGGAGTGGCCAGTCCCAACACAGCCCTGAAAATCATCACGTACGAGGCAGCGATGGCGAGTGAATCCAGGATTAATACTAGGAAGCCAATTCCCATTCCGTATAAATTATTGATCCTTGTGTCCCCACATGCCACGGTGACCACAGCCATATGTTCGCAGTAAGAATGAGCAATGACTTGGGTCCGGTAAAGGCGAAGCCTCAGACGGATGAGTAAGGGCAGAGGTCCAATGTAGAGCACCCCCCGGAGCAAAGCAGCCAGGCCTAAACGACCCACCACCGCGTGGGTGAGCACGGAGGTATGGTGTAATGGGTCACAGATGGCCACATAGCGGTCAAAAGCCATGGCCAGGAAGATGCCTGATTCCACAGTGGCAAAGCAGTGGACGAAGAACATCTGGACCAGGCAAGCATCCAGACCAATGTGGTGAGCCTCAAACCAGAAAATGGCCAACAGTTTGGGTATGGTAGAGGTTGACAGAACTAAGTCAATGACAGCCAACATGCACAGGAAGAAATACATGGGTTGATGCAGGCTGTGTTCCACCTTGATCACTGCCAGGATGGTAACATTTCCCACCACAGCTGCCAGGTACATGGAGCCAAAAGGGATGGAGAGCCAGATATGTCGGGACTCCAGCCCTGGGATGCCAGTGAGCCAGAAAGAGGTAGGCACAGAGCAGGCATTATTAGAAATGAACATATTTGAGAAATGTGCAGGGATCCAGGCTCTCTTGGTTTTAGATTGCTTCTCCTTTGAGAGATGCTGCCTCTGAACGATATAGAGTAGATCTGCATTTCCAACGGGGCAAGTGGCAGCACCTGTGACAAAGAATTCTACACGTGAACTTGAAAAATCATTACATAGCACATATTTTATAAGGAGTATTTATGTTGGTCAATGTAGAAATAGGCATGCTCGTTATTGCTGCTGCTAAGCTGCCTGCGTGTATGGTAGAAATCTCCAAAATTCTGGGTTACTTTGCTCTAGACATCTTCATCTGGCCAACTTTTCCTACATAGAGTGGAAAATGCAGAAAGGTCTCTGTGAGTGTGGGTGGATCTGGCTTAGCAGGAAACTGCTTGTCTAGCAAGCACAAGTCCCCCGAGCTTCAACCCTCCCCAAATCCTCCCCCCCCATCAAAACACAAAACAGCAATAGCAACGAAATAACCCCAGAAAAGTCTCTCTGTAAGTGCTCAATATAAATCCATACAATATATTCATTTTAGTGCCCATATATACTTTCCTTAGCACTGACAAATAGCAATATTAACATCAATAGCAGAGTAATTAGGTGTTGGAAATCTTTATATTCATGTAAAGTTGGAGGTACAAATTGAAAAATAGAGTTGTGTAAGTTCTACCGTACACTCTCAATGAGTTGAAATTATGTTAATAATTTTAGATATATGCATTTCTGGTTTAATTTTTATATATATTTATATATATTTTATATATATTTATATATATTTATAGCAGAGGGCAAGTAAAAATGTGATTAAATTTTATTGAAATGTACATGTGATATAGAAACATGTACTTAAATAGAGAAGTATGTGGGGAGACTTACACCATACTTGAATTTGTTGATTTTGGTTCAATGGAATTATGAGAGTATTACATTTTCTTCCTTTCCCAGGTATGTATATTATGATTGGAAAAATAAGCTTATAAAGTATCAAGGACTGACAAAATGTAAGGGGATAGTTTTACTAGAAAAATATATTAGTGAAATGGAATTATAAATATTTAACGGAGGACCTAATTTATTTCTTACTTTCTTCCTCCCTCCTCTTCCTCCTCCTCTTCCTCCTCCTCCTTCTCCTCTTCCTTCTCCTTCTCCTCCTCCTCTTCCTCCTCTTTTTCCTCTTCCTTGCCAATCCTGGGCTTGAACTCAGGGCCTAGGCACTGTTTCTGAGCTCCTTTTACTTAAGGCTAGTGCTCCACCACTTAAACCACAGAGCCACTTCTGGCTTGCTTTTGAATTTATTGGAGATTAAATTCTCACATCCTTTCCAGCCTGGTCTGGCTTCAAAACATGATTCTAATATCTTAGCCTCTGAATAGCTATGATTATAAGCATGAGACACCAGTGCCTGGCAGGACTCAATTTCTAAAGAAAAAAAAAACCCTTCTCATTTTTTAAATGCTGAAATAGGATGAACATGTAAACCATTTGATGAAAAGAATAAGCTGAAATAAAATGGACAGCAAGATCTTTCTAATAAATAGTGTTTTTATTTGTTCTTGTTTTATTTTGTTTTGTTTTGGGATCAGGGAGATCACTAATGTACTGGCCATTGTTTATGAAATCCTTGTCTGCTTTTTGTCCTACCTTAAAAAATCTTGGTGCTTTACCACCTTAAGTTACAGAATCAGAGAACACAGGCCTGGTTACTGTCCTTTCCCTTTTCATCTTTTCACCAGATTCCTAGCAGGGAAAGCAAGTCTCATAACATTCCACGTGTGCATGATGAGTTTCTTCACACACGATGAGTTTCTTCTTTGGCTAAGAAATCTCCTCATGCCCATCCCTCAAGACACATTCCAGATCATCTTTCTTCTGCAAAACCCTCAGTGGTATCTTTAGCTTACACCAGAGTGAGTAAATAAAAGGTGAAAACCATAGTCACTAAATGCCCTATAAATTGTTTCAAAGCCCATGCACATTTCACATTTTGTCTCAAGTAGAATACCAATAGTGTTTCCATTTTATATATGCATGTGTAGCCTTGGTTCAAGTGCCTATACACAAGTTTTGAGTTTTCTTCTTTAGTCACTAAGCATTGTGAGGATGCTATGCAAGTTTTGTAGATCCTAAAATAGTTCAAAGTTTTTTTCCACTAAATCTGAGGCTTGGGTATTTAAATATGTAAATAGATGATAGCACACATAGAGTTACTTCCTCAGGGTAACAGTTGAAGTAGTTCATATAGGAAAGAGCTTAGATTTCCCATTCCAGACCTTCATCTCACTGGTTGAGCAAGCTGCTTAACCATATGTGGAAAGGGGAGAACATTTACAGCAAAGGAGAACTGTAAAGAACAAACAAGACAAGGGTAAACCTCTGGGCACATGGCAGGACTTGGATGTCCCTGAAATTCCCACTGTTCATTATGGAGAGTTGATATGGAAATAAACATTTCACAGAGTTAGAATTATTTCCCCTTATTTATGTTACAGGAGATGAGGATTGAAGGCAAACACAGCAGGGGCATATGTCATAACTGTTCTTTACATGCACTGTGATGGACTAGCATTGGAAGGCAGAAAGAGGCACAATTTACTCAGTTCTCAGGGTAGTTCAGGGTAGAGGCTACTCACCATAAGAAAATCAGTGTGTAAGGGTGCCCTGGGATCTAGATTTCTACCTCTAATCTGTGGTACAGCCAGCTCAGCCAATGAAGGTATCACTGAGTTTTAGTCAAGGACAAAAAGAATATCAAATGCATGGATTAAAAATAACCAAGTTAAAATGGTTATTTTAAGTGGTGGTCTGAACGAGGTTGTGGCATCTAAATTGTGTCATTTTTATCTAGAGAATTCCAGAGAAATATTTTCTGTCAGCCAATGAAGGAATCCTTACCTGGATACTGGTGACATATCTGCAAACCTCAGAGAGGCGTTCTGACAAACTGAGGCTTCTGGAAGAGACATTATTATGGCAACATAACCATGGATTAGAAGGAAGAGAGGTTCAAAGATTAATTCTATTAGTTTTCTAATATTAGACAACGTAATTGCTTTGCTTTTGGGCTTAAAAAAGTGTTTCCTCGTCTCTAATGCAGTAAAAACAAAGGCTACCAGTGAGTTGCTTCATATATCAAATCCAAATCAACTCTGTGTGTGTGTGTGTGTGTGTGTGTGTGTGTGTAACCACAAAAGCCAAAGTGTTAGGATGCCTTGCTTGCTTCTGAATTAACACTGGATTCCTTTACTTCCTCCTTCTCTTTGGTCTTTTCCCTTCCACAGAACTCAGAGAGTTCTACTTCTATATGACTGTTAGGAGTCCATCTCCTTCTTTCCCAAGTAGATGACTTCATAACTAGCTTTAACTATTTTTCCTGGTCTTAGAATTCTGGGCCTGAGTGCTGTCTTTGAACTTCTTTTTGCTCAAGACAAGTGCTCTACCACTTGAGCCACAAAACTACTTGCAGCTTTTTTGAGGAGTTTATTGTAGATAGAGTCTCATGGAGTTCTGAACCGCGATCCTCAGATCTGAGCCTCCAGTAGCTAGGATTACAGGTGTGAGCCACTGGCATCTGGCTATAACTAGCTTTTAAAGCACCAATACAATCAGTTGCAGAGATGATGTTGAGATGTCAGGTTAGGGGAGCAGATGGCCTGATCTTGGAGACTCAGTGTTTGCTCTCCTGGTCTAAAGGAAAATACTGGGCCACCAAGCTTTCTACCTTGGGGCTTCTGTTTTTCTCTGACTCAATCCAGTATACTCAAGTTATTCCTTCTGCTTTTGGAATAGACCTGTCTGTGAGGAAAAGAAGCCCTGGGCACACCAAAAGACAAATTTAGTCTTTGGAGCTTGAAGACTGCCTCCACTGACTATGTCTCCCTGAGTTTATACTTACCCAGGGGGATGCTGTCCAGAGACACAGTCTCCTTTCCTCACAGAGGTCAGCTCTTGTCTCGAGGCTTGGAGACCCTTAGCTGATAAGGCAGGCCACACCCCTGATCTCTTTCTTCTGTTTCCTTTATTTAGGTTCTTTAAATAGCCAATTACTTCCCCAGGGTTGCACAGAGGATAGTTACCCCCTTAGGAGCAGGCTTTAGTCTCTCACCCACTTCATCTCCAAGGGATGGGACACAGGCATTTATTCCTGTCTGCTAGACCCTCAGCTGGCCCAAGGCTTCTGTCTCCCCTCCCATGAGCCTAAGGTATTAAAAAACTTTAAGAGTTAAATTTATAGAGTTCATAAAAGCAAGATGGGGGACAAACCATTGGATATTGGTATAACTAATACAGATATTTTGCTTCTATTAAAAAGAAAACCAATAACAGCCTAAAATATGACCTATATAAAGAAGAAAATGACAAATAAAAATGTTGACATTGTAATGCTGTATTCTACACATACTTTCTTCAGTCTATTTTCATTTAAAATGAATAGCTGTAAGTTGAAAGAGATGTGTGTGATGACTTCACTTAAAGTTCCTAGAGTAGTGGGAAGACTAGTTTTAGTTTTACCACTATACCATAGCGGCACAGATATACTTGTCAATATATTTTTTTTCTGTCTATGCTTCTGATAGCGTCCTAGAAGGGAAATCATTGATGATTAGGTAGCTCATGACTCTTGTTTTGAAGTTGCCCCCTTAAAGCATTTTCCCAGCCTCTGTGTGTGTGTGTGTGTGTGTCTGTGTGTGTGTGTGTGTGTGTGTGTGTGTGTGTGTGTGCCAGTTCTGGGGCTTGAATTCAGGACTGAGCATGGTCCCTGAGCTTTTATATTCAAGGCTAGCATTCTACCACTTGAGCTACAGTTCTACACTCAGTCCTTTTTTTTTTTTTTGGTGTCTAGAGATAAGAGTTTCAGACTTTCCTATGCAGACTGACTTTAAACCATGATCTTCAGCTCTTAGCTCACAGGTGTGAGCCATTGGCACCAGGCCATCCCTAATATTTGTAAGTCATTGTAACATGAAGGGGAATATTTCAAAAAATATTCCTAAGTATGATCATATAAAATGACATTTATTGAAATGAACTCCAAGAAATGGAAACAAGAGGTTTTTTTAATTTACCTTTTTGTGATTTGTTTTGTTTTGTTTTTGTTTTCCCCCTTTTGTCGCTGTTTTTGATATCTGTAATTTTTTGTCTTGTATGTAAGTTTTTCTATTTTGAGGAGGGGAAGGGTAAGTACAGAAGTACAGATATAGTAGAACAAAGGGTAGACTAACTAAGCAGTGAAACTCACTATATTCTATGGGAGGAAGGGGTTTGGGAGGGAAAAAGTTGGGAGAAAATGAGGGAAGAGGTGACAATATTCAAAAGGAAATGTACTCATTACCTGACCTATGTAACTGTAACCCCATTATATGTCATCTTTACAATAAAAATAAATTTAAGAAAAAGAGAAAAAAAGAAGAACATATTGTTACAATTGTTTTCTATAGGAAGTTCACATACATATCAAGGAAATATTTTCACAGTCTCTTATCTTCTCACCTCTTTTTGATGCTGGGGGTTGGACCGAAGGCCTTGAGCATGCTCAGTATGTTCTCTAGCACTGGGCTGTAACTGCAGCTCTATTATTATACTGATTGTGAGTTTCTTCAACTAGACTTCACAATTATTCATATGACATTTTCTCTTCTTTAGCCTAATTATATCAATGTATGTGTGTGTGTGTGTGTGTGTGTGTGTGTGTGCAATGTCACTAGGGCTTGAACTCAGGGCAATGTGCTCTCATTTGGCTTCTTTGCTTATGTCTGACACTATACCGCTTGAGCTATACCCCGAGTCTGGCTTTTTGTTGGTAATTTGGGGATAAGAGTCTCACAGACTAACTTTGACCTTCTAGGAATAGCCATCCCACACTTGGATTCTGTCTCTTTCCTCTGGGACAAGTGTGGCTTTTATCCTACTATATTGGACTCTGAACTTCTGAGAAGTGCACATGAGCAATAGATTGTTACAGAAAAAGTGTCTCCCTAAGGTTGTTGGGAAAGGTATAAACCAGAAATCCAAATTCAACTTACAAATCAAAGAAGTTTGTTGATATCCGTGTTGGCTTGACCAACACATTTTCATCTTTGATTCATGAAACCTATGCTGAGACTTGATTAGATGAAACTCAAGCTGAAGATTAAATGGAATCATTTTACAAGTGAACGATTAATATAAGCAATGGCATCAATCTTGTTTCCCTTTTGTATTGTAGAGCCCAATCTGCCCCTGATATCCTCTCGTTTGGAGGGTCAGATGCCCTCTCCTGGACAGTGTTATAATTACAATTGTTGGCTTCCATTTCAGATAGGTTTCCAAAGCTGAGTATATACATTTCTTCTGAAGTATTGATTTAATGAAGACTTAGTATTATCCCTTAGGGAAAGCTAATTCTTTTAGTGTTGTTCTTCACATTCTGTGCATATTCTCTATGAGCTAAAACAATGGAAAGGTCGAGCGTGGGTTCGTGAAGATCAAGGGATAGGGTTTTACTAGAACCTTAAATGATGATGCAACAAGGGAACCAACTTGATAATTCATAGTTTTAAAATATCATATAAATATCAAGTTCCAACAATACTATTTCATCTGATCAATCTTCAGTTTATCAAAGACACAGTTCATTTATTGGAGGCAATAAAAACTAAGCCATGGTTCAGAGCTAAATATAGTGAATGATAGTCCTATTTATTCCTTACTTGGTTGAAGGTAAAACATCCACACATACACAAGAAAGAACCTTGCACATTTTAGTAACTATCAGAAATTTACACAGAATATGAAGTTTTTTGTTAGGGCAGTCTTAGGTAAATTCTAGCTTCTCTTGAGATTTTGTAAAAACAGGATCCCCCCAAAGGAGAATGGAGAAGAAAATGAATCCTTCCTGGAATAATTTTGCTGCCTTAGCATTTTCCCCTGGCCACATGGACTCCTAATCTGAAGCTCTCATTTTTCTTGACTTAGCCTTACTAAAAAACTCAGAAACAACAGCAGTGGTGGATTATGCTTTTTTAAAAATTATTTTTATTTTTCTTGCCAGTTGTGGGACCTGAACTCTGGGCCTGGGCGCTGCCCCTCAGCTCTTCAGTTCAAGGCTAGTGTTCTACCACTTGAGCCACAGTGGCACTTCCGGCTTTTTCTGCTTATATGGTGCTGAGGAATCAAACCCAGGGCCTCATGCTTGCAAGACAAGCACTCTACCACTGAGCCACCTTTCCAGCCCTGCAATTATGCTGTTTTAAGGCATGCTTTCCTACTAACATCTTTCTATCCATAATCAAGTTATAATAGCTACCAAAATACTTGGAAAATATGGAGGTCCACAGTAAGTGTATGATTGGCTGGCTTTGTACAACTAAGCCTTCAAAGACAATGCCTTATCACATATCCTAGAATAAGATGCCCAATTAATTGAAGAGTGTCTCATTAAGATACTGCTGCTTCCCAAGTGTGTCTTCTCCTTTGTGAGGAAAGAGATGTATAGTAATGTATTTCATAAAAATGTGGGTAGGATGGTTCCTGTCCTTCACAAGTACACAGAATCCTCTCCTGACATTACCTATAGTGAAGAAAAACACCTTCGGTATCTAAGTTTTTGAAGTGCTGCCACTGAAATACCATAAAGAGATAAAACATACAGATTAATCCTGCTCTCCATTTCTAATCCCTTGTATTTGAGTCTGAGAAGATGCTTCATTGCAACTTCAGGAAAGCCTGTTTGATTTGTATTTGGTGTCCTCAGAAAGGCTGACAACTCTGGAGGGGCCAGGTATAAGACCCGAGAGTAGACTTGGACTCAAGAGATTATCACTCAAGAGGTCTGGCTTTTCCCCTAAGCCCTTTTGTACCAACCTTGACATGCTAGACATAGCTATCCCTCACACTTCCATTCTGTGCTCATCCTTCTGGGGCAGTGTGGCTATTATTCTATTATATTGAACTCTGAACCTTTCCCTAACTCTCAGATGGAATTCCCTGGACTCTTGAGCAGAATGTTTATAAGTGCGGAACGTTTATCAGGCCTCTGAAGCATGCTCGGAGCCCCAAGCTCTTCCAACATGATCCAGCTGAGGTAAGAACATCTAATACAGGGAATGTAGAAACATACCAGGGGTCCTGAGTCATAAATATGCGAAGGCCCAGCACTCCTGTATTGTCTCCAGAGGTCCAGAGGGAAGAAATTCTCTTGCAAGGGACCTTAAAAGGTAGAGTCCCCAACAAATCACACTCAAAGATGTTGAAGAGGATTGTTGCTTACAGAGTCTAATACAAAACTCTAAGACCCTTTGCCAGGGTCTGAAATAGGTATATTTTAATTGTCGTTCAGTAGATCAGGCAGTGTGCTAGCTCAGGGATTTCAAAAGACAAGGCAGACACAATCCTTACTTATTTGAAACTTCCATTCTATGTAGAGAAACATGCCATTCAGAGAGCTCTTCCACATAGAAATTGGCTTCCTTAAGAAGATGGTGGTAAGCTGGGGCAGAGTTGATATGCTAGGATCTGTCAGTGATGGGGAAGACAGAGCTATTGCAACCCCAGGAAAGAACATAGATGATTAGAGGCAGAAGGAGATCGTTCAGCCTCATTGGAAGGTAGTGAGAGGGCTGGGGCATGATTAAAGCTGTGGGTGGTTATGATGAGTGTGTGTGGATGGGGAGCTCAGATGGCAGATTGCCCTGCAGTGAAGCTTTATACTTCACGATCCTTGCACAGGAGTGCAGGGTGTAGTCTCCCGATGCATTGAAGGTATGAGAGCTGCTTCTTACTAGGGAGTCATAAGGAGATACTCAGAGGCTGGGAAGGTGGCTCAGTGGTAGAACGCTTGCCTTGCATGCATGAGGCCCTGGGTTCGATTCCTCAGCAACACATAAGCAGAAAAAAAAGCCGAAGTGGCGCTGTGGCTCAAGTGGTAGAGCGCTAGCCTTGAGCTGAAGAGCTGAGGGACAGCGCCCAGGCCCAGAGTTCAGGCTCCACGACTGGACCC
>NW_012267238.1:1163419-1199033 GCF_000151885.1 Dipodomys ordii | reverse complement strand
CCACGACTGGACCCCCCCAAAAAGAATGAGATACTTATAGTGTTGGGGGTCTCAGGACAGAAAAATTAGCTCAGCCTACCCTTATTTAACAGGTGAGGTATATCTGTTCAGTTTCATGATGTGTTCAGAAGTTGACAGGAAGAGATGAAATAGTGAAGGAACCATTCATCAGGAAGATAGCTCTCAGTTGTCAGGCATAGAGAAGGAATGAGGAAAAGTCAAGGCTACCTTTTCAGAGTTTTAGGTCAGATCAAAGGACTGGGGATATTTGGGTTGACCCTAACAAATCAGATGCCTTCTGATTTCCTTCCCTGTCCTTAATTCACTGAGTGTGCATTTAACCTTTGTGTGACTTGGGGATGTGGGCTTCTCTGACAACACCACTTTCCTCCCTAAACCTAGAAGTGATCGACCCTGCTGAGTGGTAGTGAAGGGACCTTAACCTCATCAGAAGGGAAGGAGATAGACACAGAAACAACCAGAGAAGCCACAGTTGCTGAGGGAGTCATGAGAATTCATCTGGCAAGTCTTGCTGGTAGTTCCATCCAAAGACTCTCCCTTTCTGGAATAAAGCAAAGATATTGTTTTCCACATTGTAGCTTTGTTTAACATGACCTGTGCAAGTTATGAAAGCTACTTCATTAGAAGCCATTAAGTGGGGGATGGGAGGAGGATGTGAAAGTTTCTCTAACTTCTGACTTCGATGAGATTATAGCTCTTTTTCTTTCAATATACATGCTGTGACTTGTCCAACTTCAGATACAGTGTCCTAAGCACTCTGCAAGAGGATCTGAACCTAAGCTAGAGGAAATCCTTGGTAAAGACTGTGAAGTGCTGGATATCCACAAGAAAACATGTGGTATGATCCCAGAGGCAGCTGCTGGAACCAGTTGCAGAGGAGCACACAGGGTTGACGAAACCGACAAGAGAGGGCGAAGTCCTAGGACTATGAGTGACCACCATTACCGAATCCAGGCCTTACCAGGTGAGGACATGTATAGTATCAGAAAATAGTAAGAGCTCATTTTCAGGTGTTGGGGTGGCTGGCAGAAGGCCTAGACATGGCTGGTGGGAAGAGAATTCAGAAGTCTCTGATGTTTAATATTCTCTCTTTTAAAAAAAATTTTTTTTGGTTCGGTCGTGGGGCCTGAACTCTGGGCCTGGGCGCTGTCCCTCAGCTCTTCAGCTCAAGGCTAGCGCTCTACCACTAGAGCCACAGTGCCACTTCCGGCTTTTTTCTTTTTGTTTATGTGGTGCTGAGGAATCGAACCCAGGGCCTCAGGCATGCAAGGCAAGCACTCTACCACTGAGCCACCTTCCCAGCCCTTAATATTCTCTTTTTAAAATAACTGCTGGTGCCTGACATTGAATAAACTTGTGGAAATTACAGAACAGGGGTTTTGGCTGATATAAGTGTCAGCATCTGTGGGACATCACACTGGAGGAGTAAATGGAGAAGAATCAGTAAATAGGATAAAGAAGCCAATCTTGGATCCTCTTAGCTAAACCTCTGTCTACCAGAATCTCAGAGACAAGCCAGGTTGTCTGTATGCTCAGCCTCCATGACAAATTTATTTTCACTTTACAGCTACAGCCAATGTCATACCCATTTAATATTTGAAAACCTTTGGGTGAGCCTGGCTTACAGAGAGGAGTTCCGAAGGATCAAGACACTACAGAGAGTTTCCATGTGACTATCCTCTCAGCATCAATTCTCCCTGGAGAGAGTTTAAAGTTGTTTGAAGTTTCTGGAACATATTCTTGGTTTTGCATAGTGGTCTCAAATGAAGAAAAGAGCAGATGCTTAAGTATTTGTGTATTGGATGCTGCATGCAGTCTTCACGACAATGTCTTCGAGGCACAGCTTTTTAAAAATCAGTTCATTGTAAAGCGAGGTTGGTGGTGTTTCACTAGCAGGATTCATTTGTTTAAGTCCACACTGTCAGCAGGTGAAGTCAGATATGGGAAATTCCCAAGCCAGACTACTGTTTCACCATAGTCCATTTAACCAGGCTTAAGATAGAAAAGACAAAGTTTCTCCCATGCTCTTTAACCTTTCTTCTGGTTTCTTTGACATATATAAGAAATAGATTTTGCTTTGAACATTTAGACTAAGAAAATAAAGCAAAACAAAGAAAAGACATACAACACAAACTCTTTCCATGCCTGCTCTGCAGACACCTCACTTTGAGCTAGTTCCTCTTATCTGAGCCAATACATGTCATAGGCAACATATTGATCCCTTAAACATCCTAGAATTCGGTATTGATTTCATTTTCCTTCTTTCTGATATTAGCCATCTCTGCTTCTAAAATCTCATCTTCGTATTCAGTCCCCGTGAAGGGAGAAGGAGGCTCTCGCTAGGTTCTGCCTTGGGTATCAGCTCCACAAAGCAAGCTTCTGTTAGCTTGTAAATTTCACTTTGTTTCTAACCTCTGAAAGTCCTGTCTTCCCCAGACAGGGATTTTTGTGATTTTGGCCTGAACATTCAATATCCTTTCAGTTTATTCAAAAGTTGTTGCTAGTTCCAAGATTAAGTTTTAACTTACTACAGATTGTCCCCAAACTTTTATCCTGTATTTCAAATCTATTGGATCTCCCTCGAGGAACTGTCACTCTATACAGCATCCCATCTGACTCTAACAGCAACAGTATCATATACACATGCAGAAATAAATGACCCAATGGGTATATATCAGCCATAGGTCAATTGATTCATGAGTGTAACAATATAATTGGGTCAAGAGTCATGCTAGTAAAAGCTGACCAAATCCCTTCTATGCTCATTCAAATGTGCATTTTTCCTGTTCATTTTGAGGTTTCATGGATATTTCTATGTAACATGACATTTATACTATGAACTTCTACAATTTATTCTTAAGACTTACTGTATTCATGATCTTATTAATGATCTTTAAAAAATTATATGACCTAAGAGTAAATGATTGTCCTCTCTTTTCTAGGGGGAAAACGTCTACATTTTCAGGCACAAATGGGAAGATTTATTTCCAAGTAGCCATGCTTACCTTTCATAATGTCTGCTCAGTACCCAGCTCCTTTCAGCTCCTGGGAATCCCAGGCCTGGAGTCCATGCACATCTGGTTCTCCATCCCCTTTAGCTCTATGTACGTGGTGGCTGTTGTGGGGAATGTCACCATCCTGGCTGTGGTGAAGGTAGAACGCAGCCTGCATCAGCCCATGTACTTTTTTCTGTGCATGCTGGCTATCATTGATCTGGTTCTGTCTACTTCCACTATTCCCAAACTTCTGGGAATCTTTTGGTTTGGTGCTGGAAACATTGGCCTAGATACCTGCTTGGGGCAAATGTTTCTCATCCACTGCTTTGCTACAGTTGAGTCGGGCATCTTCCTGGCCATGGCTTTCGATCGCTACGTAGCCATTTGTGACCCACTGCGTCATGCCACGGTCCTCACCCATGCACTGGTGTGTCGGTTAGGACTGGCTGCTCTTCTTCGAGGAATTCTTTACATTGGACCTTTGCCTCTGATGATCCGCTTGCGGCTACCTCTTTACAAAACGCACATCATCTCCCACTCCTACTGTGAGCACATGGCTGTGGTCACCTTGACGTGTGGGGATAGCACACTTAACAATGTCTACGGGCTGAGCATTGGCTTTCTGGTGTTGATCCTGGATTCAGTGGCTATTGCTGCCTCCTATGTGATGATCTTCAGGGCTGTGATGGGGCTGGCTACCCCTGAAGCCAGGCTTAAAACTCTGGGGACATGTGGTTCTCATGTGTGTGCCATCCTGATCTTTTATGTTCCCATTGCTGTTTCTTCTCTCATTCACCGGTTCGGTCACCAGGTGCCTCCTCCAATCCATACTCTGCTGGCCAACTTCTATCTCCTCATTCCTCCAATCCTGAATCCTATTGTCTATGCGGTCCGCACCAAGCAGATCAGAGAGAGGCTTCTACAAATCCTGACGATGGGAAGTAAGATGAGATGACTGTTGCTCTTTCCCTCTCTCTCATATAAGCTCATGGAGAAGTCATGGAGGACTGCTTCCCAACTGAGAACCTCTCAGTCAGTGTGAGAGACTTCGATAATTCCAAGGGAATAGTCTAATATCAAGTTCTAAAGGTAGAAGTTATCTATTCTGTTATGACTGGAAGACACTGAGCTACAAAGAGCATAAATCAACAATGGCAAAGACATCGGTAATAAATAGCAGCAAGTGCTTATTTGGCACTTTTCATGCAATTCTTACAAAAATCTTCTGATATATTATGATTCATATTTTATATACAAGCAAATAGGACAAAGCACCCTTACATTACAAACTGTGTACAGTTATTTAAGCCTCTTAGCTCAGTGTTTTGGTTAAAGTTTATGGTATTATGTACCATTTCTATTCTGTGTGTTTTCTGTATAATCCTTAAGATTTAGGTCATTTCAAAGTCACTTTAGTTATAAGACAGGTTTCCTAAGTTAACTGTTAACAAGTGAAATGCTGCTAAAACTACTTATACTAATAAAATTGAAGTGTTCTTCAAGACTGACCTGATGGCCAGTAGGTATCACTCATGAAAGAGAATGTGGCCTGGGGAAACAAAGGAGGAGGCAACAATGCTTGATAAGAAAAGTACTCATAATCTTGCCCATGTAATTGTAACCTCTCTATAAGGTATTTTCGCAATAAAAAAAGGAAGTGAAATGAGAGACAGATAATTTTTTTTAATATTGACCATGTTGTACTTGTTTGTTTGTTGGTTGGTTTGTTTTTCTCTCCAGGCCAGAAGCAACAGTGATACTCACAAGACACATGTTGGAGATTAACTTTACACCTTGGGTGGGTGGGGCACTGGGGGGGTGGGAAAGTGGGAGAAAAATGAGGGAGAGGGTAACAATGTTTGACAAGAAACACTCTACCTTACATATGTAACTGTAACCCCTCTGAATATCAACTTGATAATAAAATAAAATTAAAAAAAAGATTTGGACAGGAAAACTGCAATATTAGCTCTCATACATTTTCAGCTTGCCAACCACAGTTTTGAGAGCTTCTCGATCTCTTTAGTCATATGAACTTGTTCAAATATACCTTTTTGGTTTACTTGGAGGACCCTGATATGTGTGTGTGTGTGTATGTATGTATGTATATATATATATACATATACTATATATATACATATACTATATATATACATATATACATATACTATATATATATACATATATATATATATGTATATAGTTCAGCCTGCATGTCCTTACTGAGCCCTTCCTATTCCCTGTGTCTCTTCCCTGAATTTAACTTTTTTTTTTTTGGGTTAGTCACAGAGCTTGAACTCAGGGCCTGAGCACTGTCCATGAGTTCTTTTTGTGCAAGGGTAGTGAGTGCTCTACCACTTTGAGCCACAGCTCCCTCTTCCAGGTTTTGAGTGGTTAACTGGAGATAAGAGTGTCAGGAGGACTTCTCTTCCCAATCTGACTTCTGAGTAGCTAGGATTACAGGTATGAGCCACCGGCATCGAGATGGATTGAACTCTTAATTCATGTGTTAAGTTTCTATTATCTAGAACCTTGTATCCTGATCTTTTTTTTAAAAAATAGGTTCAGCAACTTTCTATTTCCTTTTCTTCTTTCTTCAAAAAGGATCACATATTAGGTAGGGAATGGAAGGGGAAGACTTTTGACATACCATTAAACTATTCATAGTTCTTAAACAGAGTGGGTGATGGTCACTAATATTGTGCTTTTTACCTGATACTATCAGGACAATTATATGTTGGAATATGTTTGCTTGCGAAATTCTTATGTTGAAATCTAATCACCAGTGTGATATTTTAGAGGTAAGGTCTTCGTGAGGAAACTGGGAGGGCCTTCATGAGTGTGGATTGGTAACCTACAAAAGAGATCCAGAGAGACCCCTTCCTTCTATCACATAAGACCTCAACATATGAGCAAGGCAGGTGGCATCTCAGAGCCAGAAATTGTGCCCTCTTGAATAACACGTTTGTATTATGTGTACAAGGAAAGTATCATTAGGTACAACTGTTTTTGGTCCTCTTTCTCCTTCCTCTATATTGTTAAAATTTAAGTGTCTTTAAAAAATAAAAAAAAAAGAAATTGTGCCTTCAGATAGGGAGTCTGTGTTGGTCGTAGATTTCCAATCCTCGGAGAAATAACTTTATTATTCACAAGTCACCCAATTTATGATAACTGTAGCAGTCCAAAACTTTCTAAGATACATACCCACTTTGTGCATCTTATTCCCAAATACTGTGTTCCCTCTGTGATTTCCAGTCTTCTCTTCTGACCCTGTGTCTTTGGACTGCATGGGAAGTAGTTGGCTCATTGAGTCTAAGTATCTATAATAATATGAAGTCTTCCTCATCTTATTCCTGACACAAGGGGCTTCATCCAACTGGGTATTTATTCTGCAGTAGGGAGATGCTGCCAATCAAGAGGCACAACGCAAGCCTGACATGACTTAATGTCTCAGACATATGTATCTGCATGCTTACTTCAGGTTAGAGGAAAAACTTTATCCACAATGTGGATTTAAAAAATAAGGTATCCTCAGATTATCTCCAGAAGTTGGATATAGAACATGTTCACTGAATAGACCATTAAGAATATTATGATAACTTAAGGACTGGATCTAAGGTATAAGCAAGGGAGAAATAACTCCCATCTTCCAGGATAAGGGACATTCTGGGAAACGTTTTCCTGGGATCATAAAGTGTTCTTTGGGCCTTAGGTTTGGTGAGTAGCCATTCTTTTCCCAGGGCTTAACAAAAGAGTTCCCATGTGGAAAACAAAAGCGTAGAGATGTCCATAGAAGCTACTTAATTGGTGGATGGATCTTGGTCTTCTTCTCATCACTTCTCACCTGGAACTGCATTTGCAGAGTTTGCTTTACAAATAGGGAAATGATGAAGAGCTGGGAGGGCGAATGGTTTTAGAGGATCCTGGTAACTACACAAGTCAAGCACAGGGAGTCTGACATCAAAATCTGGGTCTTAAAACGCACTCCAGTATATCATTTCCTCATGGGAAATGTAGTATTGCTGCTGGGATTGAGATAGACTAGAGCATGGGATAAAGATCTAAGCTATTACCATCGGCTTTCTATTTTCAACACACAGTGATGTATTGAGGGACTGAGTAGTTGGACACTGTCTAGCTTCATGGAAAGTCGCCTGCCTTGCATATATAGGCAATATATAATATGATAGCTAACATTTTAATCTCAGGACTAGAGGTGATTACTCAATAGAAAAGTAAGAACCAGTAGGCTTCTGACATTTTTCCATCCTCATTAAACCTATGGGTCAAGATACATATCTTCATAAAGGGTCAGTGAAATATGGGAGGAGGAATTGGAAGTATTTCCTCTAATACTACTTCTTCTAGGGGACTAAATGTGACCGTTCATGGAGATAGAGATGGAAAGATAAATTCCTTCCTAGATTGAGCAAGAAGTAGAGGCCAGCAGACTGTCTTACCCCTCATCCTCTAGAAATACATTAAGGTAGAACAAGACAGTATAATTAGCAACCATCACTCATGGTCTCAGATATTCCTTTAGTTGGCTGCACTTGGTGTCAAGATCTACTTGCCTTATTTTAGAATTTTGTAAATTGTGGCCAGCTTTGAGTTTAGAAAAATTAATGAAATCTCTAATGAAGACATCTAGAGTGGTGGGTACTGGTGGTTCATGCCTATAATCCTAGTTTTTTAGGAGGCTGAGGACCTGGAGAATCATGGTTCAAAGCCAGTTTAGGCAGAAAAGCCATTTCTAATGAACTACAAAATACTAGCCTGAAAGCATGGTTTAAGTGGTAGAGTACCAGATGTGGGCAAGAAAGTCGAACAAAGCATGAAGCCCGCAGCTCAAGAACCAGTAATGGTACATACACACACACACACACACACACACACACACACACACACACACACTCAGAATGGAGTTAGTATGATTCTCTTAGCAAAACTCTCTTAGGAAAAGAATGATGATGTGCTGTCAGGAGACTAAGTTTATGAATTATCCTCGCAGCAGCTAGACCATCAGATTCTTAAGACTTCACTCAAGACCTTTTGAACCACAAACTTTTTTTTTTGAACCACAGACTTAGCAATATGCTGTTTACCAAGCCTGCAGGCAATTTGAATGTATGCTGCCATTGGCAAACCATTGCTATCTATCAGTTTTGGGGGTTGTGCTTCTGGGTAATTGCAATGTGTAGCCAAGTTTGTTAACTACTGTGGATTTTATTCATAGATCCAGCTATAATCCCCATTCAAATGAAAAGTGATGCTCAGATCTCTAAGCCTAGCCTTCAAGTAACCCTCAGGCCAATATGTGACATGCACTCTGGAAATTCCCACGGATAGTATTTATAGAGAACAAGCTACATGCAGAACTAAATGCTAAATGATGTGCAATTTACCACCACAAGTGATCCCTCCTAGGTAGCCTTCTTCACATCCCTTTTACAAATGACAAACTAGGTATTTTAGATATTTAAGTATTTTGTTCAAAATTAGGCATTGTTTGTGGGCAAATCCAGATTCAAGAACATAAGGTGATCCATTTCATATGCTTTATCACTAAACAGAATCAGCTAACTTGAATGGTGATATGACCAAGAGAGAGGACAGCTTCAAAATACTTTAGAGATTTCTGGAAATGACAGAAAGCTTGGTTTCACAGTGAGTAAAGAAAATCTTTTTTTTTTTTGGGGGGGGGGTTCGGTTGTGGGGCCTGAACTCTGGGCCTGAGCGCTGTCCCTCAACTCTTCAGCTCAAGGCTAGTGCTCTACCACTTGAGCCACAGGGCCACTTCCAGCTTTTTTCTTTTTGCTTATGTGGTGCTGAGGATTCAAACCCAGGGCCTCATGCATGCAAGGCAAGCGCTCTACCAGGGAGCCACCTTCCCAGCCCCGTAAAGAAAGTCTTGAAAGGAGGGTATTACACAGAAGGAACAAAACTCTAGGTATGTGAGACCAAGGTTAAGAAATTTCTCTGATGTGCTAAGAAAAGTCTGAGGAAAAGAAAGAATAATATAGGGAGTAAAATGATCAAAGTATATTATGTGCGTATAGAAATATCATCATGAAAACTTGTAATACGTTCAATTTAATATATGCCAATAAAAAAGAAATTCATCTTCTATGAACTTTTTTTCTATGTACTGAAACACTTTTAAATGATATCAGTCCTAAGATTATTTGCTACTAACACTGTTTTTTTTTTTTAAAGATTCTCAAATTTCTTACAGATAAATGGGACAGGCAAGTAATTCACCAATTGCACTGTAGCATTACTACTTCATTGAGTTATTTAATTAGCAAGCAATACAAAATTCTCAATTATCTCTTGTATAGCAAAAAACCTAGGTTTAGATGAAAACGTATAATGAGAATGAGATAATTGTTAGATAATTGCCCAAAGGATACCCATTGAGGGGCCTATATCACAATATGCTTCACATAAAAAGCTTCACAATTGCTCTGGGTACAGTCAGTATAATCCTGCCCATAATCCCAGCTAAATGGGAGGCAGAGATTGGAGGGATGACAGCCAAGAAAAAAAGTTACCTAGGTCCTATCTCAATGAAAACAATCATGTAGGTTTATACTTGGAATCCCAGCTACATAGGAGGTACAGGTAGGAGTAAAAAGGCCCTACGCCATCCAAAAAGTAAGACTGCATATGAAAAATAAAAGTAAAATGGGCTGGGGATTTAGTGATACACCTAAGTATGCAGAAGTTCTTGAGTTCAAATCCTACATTAAAAAAAGAAAGGAAAAGGGAAAAAAAGCTTCATGATTTACATTATGGAGATGACAACATGTTGAACCTAGTTAGGATAAGTAGTTAGTTCAATCATGGCTGAGAAAGAATATCACATTATGAGTTATTTACATCTGACTTTTGTTTATCTGCCGTGAGAATTGAGAGTTCCAATAAGGGAAAATAGGATCATAGAGGGCACAAAAAACTAACTACATAGAAAAAAATCTCTTGTTTCCATTTCCTGGAGTTCATTTAGATGAATATTATTTTACATGGTCAGATGCACATAGTTATTGCACCTTTGTGATCCTCTCCTAAGAATATTCTCCTTTGGCCCCACTCTGTGAATGCATAAAGACCTGTATAATTTATCATGAACCAGTGTATTTTGTTAAACCATCCAGTGTTTTTACTTGTAAATTTCTTGTTTGTTCGTTTATCTGTCTTTGGGAGGGTAAGGAGGGGCACAGAAATGGAGGGACTAAAGTTGAACGAATGCAACCAATGCATCAGTGATACTCACTGACATTATTGGAAAGGAACTATACAACTTGTGGGTGGGAATGGGAGGGAAAAACTGGGAGATAGCAAGGGAAAGGGTGACATTGTTCAAGAAGAAATGTACTCTTTCCTGACTTATATAACTGTTACAACCTTGTGTATCACCTTTACAATAACAATAAGAAATGCAACCCCCCCAACTACATAAAGACACAGATTCAATTAACCAGCTGTTCCCATAACTAAGAATTGCCTTATTGACAAAAAGCATTGCTATATGAAAGTTAATTAAAATAAATGAAAGAATTTGTATTTGATAGATTAGAATTACAACCCAGGAAACCAAAATGTCTAATAAATTCTAAGAATATTGTTTCTCTGTGTTTCTGTTGGACAAAGTCTAGGCAATCATTTCCTCCAACCAAAAGTGAAGTCTACTGAAGGTTACAGCATAATGTCATCATTGAAACAAGACTGGTTTTTAGACCTGGACTGAACATTGGCTAGAATTGTAGTACATAAGTGATTTATCATGAAATAAATGAAATTTATCATGAAATAGGAGCAGGGAGAGGAGGAAGAAGAGAAGGGGGAAGGTGAGAAGAAGGAAGAGGAGGAGAAGGAGGAAGGAGGAAGAGGAGGACAAACAAAAGAAGGAAGAGAAGGAGGAGAAGAAGGAAGAAGTAATTAAGCCAAGAAAACTTTGATCTGTGTTGTTGAAGAAAGGACAGTCTGATGGACAAAAGGGGAATTTAGCCTGCTGGGGAAATGAAGATGGAATAGCTGGGTGGTCCCATAAACTCCTCAAGGGATATTTTCCAGAGGAGTTATGAGATCCTTGTAGAATCATTTTGGTCTCAGACTCCTCCAGAGGATTGAAAATTCTTATAAGTGCTCTGTGTGGTAATGTCAGGGAAGGACAGCAGCCAAATTAATTTGGAACTGGAGCATAGAGGGAATAAATTGGTATTACTTTTTTTTAAGCAAGTTTGTATAAGATTATTTAGGTACAATGTCTTCTTAAGTTCTACCAAGAGGGATGATTAAGATAGATCAGAATTGTCTGGTATATCATTCAGTGGTGGAAAGCAAGAAGACAAAGAAAACATAATGTGCAAGTACTACTAGAAGTAAGAGATAACAGGTACTGTGAGGGTGGATATAGTGATGGAAATAAATACAAGGTGGAAATATACATAAGAATTTGATGGAGAGGAAGAAAAGTGTCAGAATAGTTAGAAGAATGGAAAGGAGAAAATACAGAAAAAAGAAATATGAATGAGGGAAAAAAAGAGAGGATGGGGCAAAGTATATTCAGGTAAAGAAAAAACAGTTAAAAGTAATAAAAAGAAGTGAAAGCAAGAGCCAATTATTTGTATAGAAGAATAACACTTTGGCTTGTTCTTTAGGAACATCTTCAAAAGAAGGATGAGCCAACGGATTACTCCCAACACAATTGCTTAGTAAGGGATAGACAGACTCAAAGGGAAGAGTACTCACCTAACAGAAAATGTAGCAAAATTCCTTCTAAACACAGCCAGACTAGACAAGCTACACACAGAGCTTGTGTGGAGCTGATTATGAATGTTTATGTGGAAAAAAGCCCGGATTCAGTTTACAACACACACACACACACACACACACACACACACAACTGTGTAAGTAAAGGACAGTACTTTTCAAGGATCAAAATCTGTAAAATACCTTCTTTGTAATAACATATTTGAAACACAAATACTTGTCCCAAAGCAGAGAAACAGTGCATGCAGGAGCCTCAGGAAAGCCATTTAGTTTATAAGCCTGATCTCATCCTACATTTAGAGTTCCCAGACTAGCACTTGAGATTCTTTTCTCTTTTCTCACAAGTCTTTATGTGAATGAGAAAAATCACTATTGTGTCTCTTAGAAATTCTTCATTTAAACTGTTGTCTGTGACCTCTTAGAAGAAGAGACTTTCCCCTTGGTTAATAACTTTTTTAATTCAGAAAGGTCAGGGAAATGTCTGAGAGTTTTCAAGACTTCTTAGAACAAGATTAATATTCAATCAGCCATAGTCATTTGCTTATTGTTTTATTTCTTCATCCAAAACTCATGGAAATTCTTGTGCATTCTTTGCATGTAATCTATGAGGTGATGAACAAGACAACATTTTCATCATTCATGGACCTTAACTTCTTGGAGGAGACAGACTTTTAACAAATATACCTTAGTTAAGTACCTATGCTCATTTATAGGAGGAAAGCCTATAATGTGAAAACATTATACCAGAAAGTCTTAGTTTAAAACCATAAGCATTTTGAAAAGATTTACTTGGGAAGAACAAATAAGGTAGGCTTAGAGAACCAGTGGAAGTGGAGGAATGCTTAAAGAATTGTAGAAAATTCTGTATCAGGAAATATCTTATTGAGATCCAGGAACTTCAAGACTATAATCCGAGTGAATTGAAGATATTAAAAGTGAACTATATGGTATAAACAGGTGCTAGAGTGGTTGGTTGGGGCTGAATCATGCTCTATCCTGAGGGCTAAGAATCCTTCCTAAGTGCCTTGAAACCCTTTAAAGGAACTCTTTCTTCAGATGAAGAAATCAGATTTTTTTTTTTTGTCAGTTGTTGGGCCTGAACTCTGGGCCTGGGCACTGTCCCTCAGCTCTTCGTCTCAAGGCTAGCTGTCTACCACTTGAGCCACAGCGCCACTTCTGGCTTTTTCTGCTTATGTGGTGCTGAGGAATTCAACCCAGAACCTCATGCATGTGAGACAAGCACTCTCCCACTGAGCCAACTTCCCAGCCCTAGAAATCAGGTTTTTAGTAAAGAAAAGTTTATTCTGTTTGCAGAATCAAGAATATATTGGAACAAAACAATAATATCCTTTAGGGATCTTGAAATAAGTGAGCTAAATTATTATTTTTTAAAATAAGTTTTTTATTGTGAAAATACTGTACAGAGGGGTTACAATTACATGAGCAAGGTAATGAGTACATTTCTTATCAAGCGTTGTTGCCTCTTCCTTTGTTTTTCCCCTACCATCTCTTCCCTCCCATTTCCATAGCTACACTCCGCTCCCTCCCCCCGACTGCCTAAATTGTAAAGTTCATTTTTCGACATAGTGTCTTGTACATCTCATTGTTGCAATGGGTCCACCTGTACCCCTATTTAAACAATTTGTTTTTTCCTTCCCCTCCCCAAATTACACCAACATCAAAAACAGTGAAAATAGGGGTTATACATATAACATGGGGGAGGGACATACAAAGCAACAAAAAAATCACCTGGTACCTTATAAATATGTTAGAAACCATAAAGTGAGCTATATTATTTATTAGCTCTAAGAATAGGAATAAAGGAAACAATATTTTTTCACAGGTTTTACAAGCAAGTTTGGAAAGTGGTTAAATGTTGGCTGGATGTAATGAATTTTCGAAAATGTCTACCAAATATCAAGTGTGCTAGAAAACCATTAAAACAATTAAAATGCGTGTATTATATCCTTGTATGTCTTATATGTAGTGAGTATGTCAGTAAATTTGTTCTCTGTTCTTTACTATATCAAATGGGATTAAGAATAAAACAACATAATATGTCTGCTTATAAATGGAGTCCATTTAAAATATGATGGCATAAATAAGTGAAAAATATAAATATGTATATGTGCACATACATATGTGTATATATAAGCAGACAGACTTATATATGTACTTGTAACAGCAAAAGAATTGTGTGTAGGTGTGCATGTACTGAGGACATGGTGAGCTTCGTAAGTTTTCAAATTATGATTTATCTAAATACTCTATTAATAAGTCCTTGGGTATGGCTGCTTTTCTGCCAAACCTTGAGAATTGTTGAGGAGAAGAACTCCAAACTCTGTACTGTATAAATATTGGGCATTTAGTCTTGACTTCAACTTTCAGACGGACAAATCAAATCCAGGAGAAGGAAACTCATCCCATGTGAAAGGTCTAGGAAGTAAAACAAAGTACAAAAGCTACCTAAGACACTGATTTCTTTTCTCTTTTTTATTGTCAAGGTGATGTACAGAGGGGTTATAGTTACATAAGTAATGCAATAAGTACATTTCTTGTCAAACTTGTTACCCTTTCCCTTATTTTTCTCCTACTTTCCCTCCCCATCTCACCTCCAAGTTGTACAGATCATTTCCAACATATTGTTTTATGAATATCGGTGTTGCATTAGTTCCCCTTTGTCCTTTGTCTCATGATTCTGTTGTTTCCATTCCCTTCCTTAATTCAGATAAACATATATACAATACCAGGGTACCAAAATCAAATAAAGTGACAACAGGGGATAAACCATAGGGGGCAGAACATACAAAAGCAACAAGAAATCACATAGTACATTAAAAACAACAAAACAAAGAAAACCTCTTGTGTCCGTGTCTTGGAGTTCATTTCACTTACCATCATCTTATACTGTCATATATACGTAGCTATTGAGCTATTCTGCTCATCTGCTAAGATTATCCTAGACATATACTAATTACTGCAAATAAAGGAAACCATGGGACCTCTGTTTATTTGGGTCTTGCTTACTTCACTTAATATATTATTTTCCTAGTCTTTCCATTTCCTTACAAATAGAGCAATGTCATTCTTTCTGATGGGAACATAGAATTCCATCACATATATATATATATATATATATATATATATATATCACATTTTCTTGAACAATTTATCTTCTGAGGGAGGGACATACAAAGCAACAAAAAAAATCACCTGGTACCTTATAAATATGCTAGAAACCATAAAGTCCCCCAACAACAAATCCTCAAAGAAACAACTGCCTAATAAATAAGTGGGCTAAAGACTTAAAGAAAAACTTCTCTGAAGAGGAAAGAAGGATGGCCAATAGACACATGAAGAAATGCTCAACCTCCCTAGCCATAAAAGAAATGCAAATCAAAACAACGTTGAGATACCACCTCACTCCAGATAGAATGGCTATAATCAAGAACTCTAATAACAACAGATGCTGGTGGGGATGTGGACAGAAGGGAACTCCACTGCATTGTTGGTGGGAATGTAAACTTGTTCAACCACTTTGGAAAGCAGTATGGAGGTTCCTCAAAAGACTCCACATAGAGCTCCCCTATGACCCGGCAATCCCACTTTTGGGTATTTACCCAAATGATCACAAACAAGACCATACTAAAGCTAGCAGCACAACTATGTTTTATTGCAGCATTATTTACAATAGCTAAGATAAGGAACCAACCCAGATGTCCCTCAGTAGATGAATGGATCAAGAAAATGTGGCATATATACACAATGGAATTCTACACCTCCATCAGAAAGAATGACATTGCCCCATTTGTTAGGCAATGGAAAGGCTTGGAAAAAATTATGTTAAGTGAAGTAAGCCAGGCCCAAAGAAACATATGTCCCATGGTTTCCCTTATTTGCAATAACTAGTATATGTCTGAGTCAAGCAGAAAAGATCAGATAAGGTAATGTTTGGGACATGAACCCAAAGATATGTATTTAAATGTTTTTTTCTTTCATGCGATTGTTTCTAACACATTTATAAGATGATTTTTTGTTGCTTTGTATGTCCCTCCCCCACAGTATAACCCCTGCTTTCACTGTCTTTGATGTCGTTATAATTTGTGGAGGGGAAGGGGAAAAACAAATTGTTTAAATAGAGATACAGGTGGACCCATTGCAACAATGAGATGTACAAATCGTTATGATGAAAACGAACTTTACAACTTTGGTGTGTGTGTGGGAGGATTGGGAGGGGCGGAGGGAGGATGGGAAGGGATGGGAAGGGTTAGGGTTAAGGTTAGGGAATGTTTGATAAGAAATGTACTCATTATCTTGCCCATGTAATTGTAACCCCTCTGTACAGTATTGTCACAATAAATAATAATAATAATAATAAAAAGGATAAAAAAGAAAGCAATGTACTCATTACCTTGCCCATGTAATTTTAACACCTCTGTATGGTATTTTCACAATAATAACAATAAAAAGACTAGATTAAAAATTACAAGACAATATTACATTAGAGCATCATAATTTATGAATACTAACTGAAAATTCTAGACACTTTTATGTATTATCTCAGTGAATTTTCCCAATAAACTTTGAAAAAAGGTGCTATCCACATTTTACAAAGGAAGAAAGCGAGATTCAGAATAGCTAACTTGTTCAAGATCCTTCTGTTCCTATAAGTGTACATTAATTTTTTGTAACAGCGAGTTTTGTTATGACCCTTTCATACTTGCACATAAAATGTTTTGATAGCATTTATTTCTCTATTATGTACAACTATCCCTCCCCACACTCCCTAATAGTTTCTTTTACTCTTTCCATACATTTTAAATTAAGATTTTTCATTGCATACCTTAGTTACCAAGGGGGTCAGATTTCTATTCATGAGTACAATATCAGTCTTGGTCCCCCTATCACTCTCCCTTATCCCCTTTCTTTTTTTTCTTCTTCTTGTTTTCCTTTCTTTTCTTTTTGTTACTGGGCTGGGAATTGAACCAGGGGCTCCTGCAAGCTAGGAAAGTACTCTTCCACTTCGATATATCCGAGTTGTAGTTTTCCACCAAAATTTTTTGACTGGTTCTAATTTTTATTGTTATTATAAAGGTGATGTATAAGGGGTCACAGTTACATAAGTCAGGTAAAAAATATATTCCTTTTTGGACAGTTTTATCCCTTCCCTCATTTTCTCCCAGTTTCTTTCCTCCTATACCCACCACAAGTTGTATAGTTCATTCAACAATGTCTAGTGAGTATCACTGCTGCATTTGTCTACTTTTTGTCCTTCCATTTCTGGGCATATCCTTACCCTAACAAAGACAGACAAATGAACAAACAAGGTAAAAACAAAACAAAACAAAAACAGCAACAAAGAATAAAGAACCTCGTTTCCATTTTCTTATCCCTTTCAGCAGCTTTTATTGTTCCATTTCTATATATCATATAAAGTATTTTGGCCATTTTCATTCTTTCAACCCCTCTAACCGATATCTACTCTACAGCATCTTTTACTTTTCTATCATTTTAAGTATATATTATTTTTACTAATGGGTTTCAGCATAGTGTTTAGCACATGTGTACATAATGTCACATACTTTCCCTCTTTTTACTATCTTCCTTCTTGTATTTATTTTTATCTTTTCCCATTCTTCTTAGTCTTATTATGTAATTACTAATACCTTTAGCTTGATAAATTCTAAATGTCCAGAAGATTGTCCTATAAGTATCCTGGTTCCTTTCTTTTGCTGCTTTATTGGGGTGTAGTTGATGTTTCCAATTGTTTTGTTTATACTACTTTTAAATATCTCCCACACTCCCCTTTCTGCCAGCCCTGGGACTTGAAGTCAGGGTATAGGTGCTGTACCTAAGCTCTTTTGCTCAAGGCTAGTGCTCTACCACTTTGAGCCATAGCCCCACTTTTGGCTTTCTGTGATTAATTGGAAAGAAAAATCTCACAGACTTTCCTGCCCTGGCTGGCTTTGAACTGAGACCCTCAGATCTCAGCCTACTAAGGAGCTAGGATTATAAGCATGAGCCATTCATGCCAGGCTAAATGTCCTCTTTTTAATTGCTGTTTTTTTTAAGAGTTGCCTCCCTTTTCTCCTCTGTGTAGTAGTGATTGTGACACTAAGAGTAAACAGGCCACTAAGAAGACCCATATTTGACAAAACAAATCAAAACTGGAAGACATCTACATCCTAGCAGGTAACACTAATTGCAGTGTAGAACCATAAGAAATATGAAGGCAATCTGACTTCTACAAAAGCTCAAAAATCTTAAATAATGAGCCATTAGCACTAAAATTATTGAAATGCCAAATAATCCAAAATCTCTTTTGATGCAAGGCATAGTGTTGTAAGAATGCAATCCCAGCACTTGGGAAGCTGAGGCAGGAAGATCACAAGTTTGAGGCCAACCTGGTTTACACAGTAAGACCCTCTCACAACGATCATAACAAAAATAAAAACCAGTGATTTCAAAGAAGATTCAAGTAAATAGATGAATGAATTAAGAAGTCAATTCAGGACCTTGATCAAAGGTGGTCAGAGATGATATTTATTTAAAAAAATTGAACAAATATTGAAATGAAAAGCTCAGCAACCCAAATAGACAACAAAATAGGAAGCATGAAAATAGACTAGATCAAGCAGAGGAAAAAAATACTACAAATTAAAGATAAGAAAGGAAACACTACAGGGGCTGAGAATGTGGCTTAGTAGTAGAGTGTTTGCTTAGCATGCATGAAGCCCTGGGTTCGATTCCTCAGTACTATATAAACAGAAAAAGCTGGAGGTCATGTTGTGGTATAAGCGCTAGAGCACTAACGTTGAACAAAAAGAAGCTCAAGGAAAATGCCCAGGCCCTGAGTTCAAGATCCAGGATGGGCAAAAAAAAAAAAAAAGAAACAAAGGTAATACTACATTAAACAGTAATGGGGGGGAAGCAAGAACTGGCACAGCTTTCAAAAAATGAAATTATGGCAGATGTTCCTGTACATTTAGGGTAAATATGAAAATCCAAGTACAGCAGGCATTTAAAAACCCCAATAGAATTGATCAGAAAAGAACCTTTCCATATCACATTATAGTTAAAATGCAGACTATCTATAGAAAAATGATTGGAAGTTAGAAGGGAAAAATGTCAACTTAATTATGAAGAAAACTCATCATAATTATATGACTTTGCAGATGAAACCCTAAAATCTAGAGCTTTGCAAGTTATTTTTCAAGCTTTGAGTAAGTAACTTGGTTGGTTAAATATGCCAACAAATGTTACTATATTCAGCAATGTTCTCTCTCTCTCTCTTTTTTGTTGGTCATGGGGCTTAAACTCTGGGCCTGGGCGCTGTCCCTGTGCTCTTCAGCTCAAGGCCAGCCCTCTACCACTTGAGCCACAGTGCCACTTCCGTTTTTCTGAGTGGTTAATTAGAGATAAGAGTCTCATGGGCTTTCCTGCCTGGGCTGGCTTTGAACTATGATCTTCAGATCTCAGCCTCCCCAGTAGCTAGGATTACAGGTGTGAGCCACTGGTGCCCAGCTCAATGTTATCTTTTAAAACTGGTAGAGAAAGTAAAATCCTGCTGAGATAAGCACAAACTAATACAATTCACGGCCACTAAGCCAGAACTGCAGAAGATACTCAAAGAAATCCTATACAGAATAAGGAAGAAAAACAGTCATAAATATCAGCACTCAAGAGAGTACATTTCATCAGAGGAATATAGGAACACAGGAGAATTAGGAATCAAACATGTTCAATTCAGTAAACTATCAAATTCCTAAGAATATAAAGGAGAAAGAGAAGAACAAACTGTACTCAAAACAATCAGGAGTGAAGCCAACAAAATGATAGAAATCAGCACATATCTCTCAATAATAACCCTAAATGTAAATGATCTTAATTCTCCAATTAAAAGACAGACACAGGCTGATTGACCATATTAAAAAATAATATTAAGCAGTTTATTGTCTACAAGAAAAGCATTTTCCTGACAAAGCCACAAAGACTGAAAGTAAAAGGGTGAAAAGTGCCACATGAACTTGTTGAGATTGTTTTGGGAAGAGAAGAGGGAGAGATGGAGACAGATAGAGGGGTAAGACTGATCAAGGCATACTGTAGGCATATATGGACTTTTCAAAATGAATTACCATGGGACTGGGAAGGTGGCTCAGTGGTAGGGTGCTTGCCTTGCATGCATGAGGCCTGGGGTTCGATTCCTCAGCACCACATAAGTAGACAAAGCTGGAAGTGGTGCTATGGCTCAAGTGGTAGAGCCCTAACCTTGAGCTGAAGAGCTGGGGAACAGCACCCAGGCCCAGAGTTCAGGCCCTACAACCACCACCACCACCAACAAAAATGAATTACCATGATGTTGATGCTAAGAAAAATATAAAAGGAGAAAAAGAATAATTACATACAAAGCAAATGGAATCTAAAAGAAAGCAGGAACACTTATATTCCTAACAAGCCAAACTTAGAAAAGATAGAGGTTACCACTGAAGATTAATGCATGGTACAATCTAGCAAGAAGAAATAACTATAAATAATGTGCATCCAATGTTGATGGGTCTAATGTTTAAAATAAGCACTATTGGACATAAAGGCACAGATCAGTTCAGAACAATAATAGTTATTGTTTTCAGTGCCTTCACTCTCATCAATACACAAATCATCTAGACCAAGAAAAGAAGCCAAAACAACACAAAAACTTACCAAAGAAACTTCAGAAATAAATTGCACTATAGATAGAACGAATTTAACAGGTGTCTACAAAATGTTGTATCCAGTAGCTTGAGGGTACATTAATCTTATTGGTAGCCCACAGAACTTTCTTCAAATAGATCACATTTGAGACTGTAAAAAGTCTTAACAAATACAAATAAAAAAGAAGCAATTTTAGGCATTTTATCAGATCATAAAAGTAGAAATGTCAGGCTCATGCCTGTAACCCTTGATACTTGGGAGGTGGTGATCAGGATTGAAAGGCCAGCCAAGGTCAATACATACATACATACATACATACATATATATATATATATATATATATATATATATATATATATATAATCTGTCTGCAAGACCCCATCTCAACCAATATTTGGGTGTTATACTCGTTATCCAAGCTACGTTAAAGGCTGAGATTGGGAGTGTCATAGCTCCATGTCAGCTTAGGCAAAATATTTGTTAAATCACATCTCAACCAAGTGAGTGTGGCAGTACAAACTTGTTATCCTAACTTTGGCTGGAAGTGTAAAATAAAAGTGATGTGGTCCAGACTAGCCTAGGAAAACTGGGATACATGATCTCAAAAATAACCAGAACTAATAGCCTGGAAGCATAGCTCAAGTGGTAGAGTGCCTACCTAGAAAGTATAAAGTTCTGAGTTTGTACCCCAGTACTAACAAAAAAATTAGAATTCAATAACAAGGCAAATGAAGTGGATAATTAACAGATCACTGATGAAATCAGGGCAGATATGAAAAAAGTCCTAGAATAAAATAAAAATGAAAACACAAATATCAGAACTTTGAAAAAAGTCCTAGAATAAAATAAAAATGAAAACACAAATATCAGAACTTTGGAGTACAACAAACAACAAAACCACTTCTAAGGGAGAAGCTTGTAATGATGATACCCTATAATAAATCATCAGAAGCCAGATGCTGGTGGTTCACGCCTGTAATCCTAGCTACTCAGGAGGCTGAGATCTGAGGATCACAGTCCAAAGCCAGCCGGGGCAGGAAAGTCTGTGAGACTGTTATCTTCAATAAACCACTAGAAAACCAGAAATGGCGCTGTGGCTCAAGCATTAGAGCACTCACCTTGAGCTAAGAGCACAGGGACAGCACCCAAGCCTAGAGTTCAAGCCCCATGACCGACCAAAAAAAATTCATCAGAGATTTCACATAAATAACCAGATGATACACCTGGAGGTTAGGAAAATAAGAACAAATGAAATCCAAAATTAGTATCTGGAAAGAATAAGAAAGATTTGAGTGGAAATTTATGAAATGGAGGTTAAGTGAACAATAAAAAGGGTGGGGCACAGTGGTTAACATCAGCAATTTGAGAGGTTGAGTGCTCTATTAGTGTGAATTGTAGTACAACTAACTGCAGATTGCTATGATTAGTAGAATCCACCTTTTCCTTCTCTGACTTACCAGAATTGTGACATTTATACATTTCCCAATTATATATAAAATGTAGGCCCAATGCTGTCTGGTAGGTTGGAGAGTTGAAAACTGAATTAGACAACTTTTTTTTTTGTCGGTTGTGGGGCTTGAACTCTGGGCCTGAGCGCTGTCCCTCAGCTCTTCAGCTCAAGGCGAGTGCTCTACCACATGAGCTACGGTGCCACTTCCGGTTTTCTGGTGGTTTATTGAAGATAAGAATTTCACGGACTTTTCCTGCCCGGGCTGGCTTTGAACCGCAATCCTCAGATCTCAGCCTCCTGAGTAGCTAGAATTACAGGTGTGAGCTACCAGCGCCTGGCTGAATTAGACAACTTTTGAAAAAGATTATTGTGGTGCCTGGTCTACAACAGAAATTTCAATTCAAATCAATTCAAAATGGAATCTTCTATTGTTCTTTCAGGAGGCACTCAATATTATTAGTCTAACATTTATTACCTCTGGGGGAACTGAAGAAACAAAGACTGTTCACTCACCAGGTATCTGCTTGCTCTTGCAATCTGGAAAGCTCTAGAGACAGAATACAGAGACAAAGCTGTCTCTGGAGGAGTTACAGTATTTGGATGATGAGCAAAAGACAATAGACGTGAAGTGTCCATGGGGAAGGTGGCTCCCTGTGGGGGTCTTTGTAAAGAACAATATTTACCTGACTCTATATTGTTTTTGATCTGCTGTGGATATTACTGCCACTTTTGAAAGAGCCTGAATAGACCTTCCTAATATTGGAAGGAAGAAGATTGGACTCCAGGCACACACAATCAGAGAACACTGATTAGAGAAAATTTTGAGATGTGGGTAATGGACCTGGAGATTGGTTAAGCTGATGAAGCCTCTAGGCCAGGGTCACCCAAGAAGGGAGGATTCAAGATGGAATCTGTAGAGTGTTGCTAGTATCAAGACATCCTTCTGGAAATGATTGGAAGGTGAAGGAGATAGAAGAGGAAATGCAATCATCATAGGGCTACTTCAGTTCAAAGCAGAGAGATGAAGGGGTAAGTCTATCTCTGAGATGGATAGAGAGACAATTCTCAGGCCCAAGAGGAGTTATGAGACAAGATCAGGCAATAAGGATTGAATCTGATTTAATGGGAGAAGCATAGGTTATCATCAATGGGAAGCTTCTATTCAAATGAAACATGAAAATGCCTCCCAGGTTGATGTTAAGTGATTGCTTAAGGTAGTTTTCAATAATTGATTATCTAGGTCCTAATAGGAGTTTCTGTAAAGTTGAAGACAAATTGCTAGTGTAGGACTAGACCCTGTACTAATGTTTGCATTCAAGGCCTCAGGAGATCTTGATCAGAGGTCTTTTTTTTTTTGAATGGTGACTGAATCATTACTTGAGTAGTGACCTGTGTGGGCATGTTTGTGTGTTCACAGTATGATGTAAAATTTTCATCTTACAGTAGAACAATAAAGCAAAGTATTAATTAAAAGAAGAAAGACTAGGCAGTGACACTAAAAGAAATCTCTAATATTTTGTTGATGGAGATCACAGTTGATCTTTGCAAGCTATTTTAGTAGTAATAGGTTGGTAGGAATAGAAAAATTAAATGAATAACTGAAACTGATAAAACTAAATGTTTTGTTGCCTGGAAAGACTTAACATGTAAACCATTATGAGGACTGATCAAGAAGAGAAATAAGTGGAAAGAAAAAAAGATCTGTGAAGATCATGAAAGGCATGGTGGGGTGAGGTGGCCAGGGCTGGACAGAGGAAGGCTGAGGAGGAACATAAGCACCCACTGCCGTCAGAAGAAAGTAGGGTTGTGTAGGGCATCCAGGAGAGAAGATCCTGGATCAGAGGTGAAGGGGGCAAGAGGTTTGGGCTTTAAATCTACAGGCAGCGATGCTCCACACTTACGTTGCATTCAGAGCACATATGTAGAGCTGTCTTAGGGACAACTAGAGAAAGATTATATAGATGCATCTATCTGTCTGTCTATCTATCTATCTATCTATCTATCTATCTATCTATCTATCTATCTATCTATCTATCTATCTATCTATCTATCTATCTATCTATCTATCTATCTGGGACACTGTACCACAGGTCAATATCATATATTGCACATCAGATCACAAAAAAGATACACATGTGAGGACATAACATAAGTATAGATAGACTATTGGAATCGTGAATTTAGAGACTTCATGATCCACAAGAGATATATCATGGAAACTCAGAAGGAAGGTACCATGCCTAAGCATGTAATATGGAGAGGAGAGAGGGGATAAGGACTTTCCAAAGGAGAAAACCAAAGAGCTGATCCTAGACCTGTGATCAGAAATTAGTAAGACAGAGAGTCTTGATGGAATGGAAAGGCAGGGCAGAACAAGGTTGTCTTGTGAATTTGCTGATTCTGATATTACCACCAAGCTGCTAGTATCCTCACTTTTTTTTTTTTAGCAATGTCACCATGAGAAACAGATTTTATAGTGCAACATCTGTTCTTACATTCCTTTATAAATTATCAGGAAGGAAATCTCATTTGTGATACTTGGGCCAACCTACAACCACACAATGGAGACCCCAGCTGCCTTCATCCTTGTGGGCATTCCAGGTTTGCAGTCTTCATATCTCTGGCTGGCTATCTTCCTGAGTGCTATGTACACCACAGCCCTGTTAGGAAACACCCTCATCATGACTGTGATCTGCATGGATTCTACTCTCCAAGAGCCCATGTATTGCTTCCTGTGTGTTCTGGCTGCTGTGGACATCGTTATGGCCTCCTCTGTGGTACCCAAGATGGTGAGCATCTTCTGCTCAGGAGACAGCTCCATCAGTTTTAATGGTTGTTTCACTCAGATGTATTTTGTCCATGCGGCCACAGTTGTGGAGACAGGACTGCTGGTGGCCATGGCTTTTGACCGCTATGTGGCCATCTGCAAGCCCCTACACTACAGTAGGATTCTCACACCTAAAATGATGCTGCGAATGTGTGTGACCATCATCATCAGAGCTGGCATGTTCATGACTCCTTTGATTTGGATGTTGATTCATCTTCCTTTCTGTGGCTCCAATGTGGTTCCCCATTCCTACTGTGAACACATGGCTGTGGCTAAGTTGGCCTGTGCTGACCCCATGCCCAGCAGTCTCTACAGTTTGATTTGTTCTTCCATTATTGTGGGCTCTGATGTGGCCTTCATTACTACCTCTTATGTCTTGATTCTCAGGGCAGTATTTGGTCTTTCCTCAAAGAATGCTCAACAGAAGGCATTAAGCACTTGTGGGTCCCATGTGGGGGTCATGGCTCTATACTATCTGCCTGGAATGGTGTCCATTTATGTAGCCTGGTTAGGGCAGGGCATAGTGCCCTTGCACATCCAAGTATTGTTAGCTGATTTGTACCTGATCATCCCACCCACCTTAAATCCCATCATTTATGGTATCAGGACCAAACAAACAAGGGAGAGAATATGGAGTTTGCTGACTAGTTGCTTTCTACCATTCCAATCAGGGTTTATGAATATAAGACTTTTCAGGTCTTGAGCATTCCAGCCAACGATAAAGATGCTGTGGAAATTGGTGGAGCTAGATTGATTTACATTTCATTATAGAAACAGATGAAACTATAAAGAGTTATCATTGAATAACCTTTCAATTCTAGTTGGAATGATTCTTATTTTCTGACATATTTATTCCTATCTGCATCAGGGGTAATTTTTGGGCAGAGAATTTACATTTAGGATTTTTGTTTCCAACTTTTTTAAACCCATATTTCCAGCCTATTATCTTTCTAGTCCCTCTGCTGAAGAAAACTCTGCTGTTTGGTACCAGTCCCCCAATACCTGTCTGATTTTCCCCAGAATCATTCCTTTCTTCATGTGACTTCATGGAAGAAATTTTCGTGCTTGACTTGGCTCTCTGGACCACGGATGAATCTATGCACTGGAGTCCTGTGCTCACACCAAGACCCAAATCTTCCAACCAAACCCAATTTGCCTGAGGAGCTGTCAACTTGAGATCAACGATGTTGACCTTATTCTAATGCATGGACGTGGAAGAAGAAATGTGAAGGACAGCAAAAGAAGGCCAACAAGTAATATGAGAACTTAGAGAAGAGTTCTAGCAAACACTATTTACTTCATTTTTTTAAACAGATTATTGTAAAGGGGTTACAGAGGGGGTTACAGTTACAGGAGTCAGTTAATGAGTACATTTCTTTTTTAAAGTATGTATTTTTTATTGGAAAGATACTTATAGAGGGGTTACAGTTACATGTGTAAGGTAATGAGTACATTTCCTATCGAGCATTGTTACCTCCTCCTTTGTTTTTCCCCTACCCTTCCCTCCTCACCTCCCCAACTCCTCCCTCACACCAAGTTGTGAAGTTTGTTTTCAACATAGTGTCTTGTACATCTTATTGTTACAAGGTGTCAACCTGTATCCTTGTCTCAGCATTTTGTTATTTCCCTGCCACTCCCCAAATTAGAAAAATGTATATACAAGATGCAAGACACCGGAATCAAATACAGTGAAAACAGGGGTTGTACCATGGGGGAAGAACATACACGAGAAACAAAAAAAAAATCACAGAGTACATTTTAAATAGGTTAAAAACAACAGCAAGCAAGAAAAAAAACTTGTGTCCCTATCTAGGAGTTCATTTCTCTTAGCATCATCTTATATGGTCATATGTACATAGCTTTTGACCTTTTCTGCTTGTCCTAGACATATACTAGTTATTGCAAATAAGGGAAACTATGTTTCTTTGGGCTTGGCTTACTTCTTAATATAATTTTTTCCAAGTCTTTCCATTTCCTAACAAATGGGGCAGTGTCATTCTTTCTGATGGAGGCATAGAATTCCATTATATATATATATATATGTACATATATATGTACATATATATATATATACACCACATTTTCTTTTTTAAAAAACTTTTATTGTAAAGATGCTGTACAGAGGGGTTACAGTTACATGATTAAGGCAATGAGTACATTACTTGTCGATCATTGTTACCCCTTCCCTTCTTTGTTGTTGACCCACTATCCCTTCCCTTCCCTACCTTCCACACTCCTACCTTCCACACTCCATCCGCTCCCCCACCCCCCCACCTCTGAAGTTGTAAAGTTCGTTTCCAGTATACTGTCCTGTGGGTATCCTTGTTGCAATGGGTCATCCTGTGTCCTTGTTTCAGCGTTTTGTTGTTAGACATAGGTATATACAAGATGCAGGATATCAAAATCGAGTACAGAGACAACAGGGGATATGCCATAGGGGAAGGGACATACAAAGGAAACAACAGCAACAATAAATAAAATCACATGGTACATTTAAAACAATAACAATAAAGACATACCTCTTGTGCTCATATCTTGGGGTTCATTTCACTTAGCATTGTATTATATGGTCATTTGTACATGGTTTTTGAGCTTTTCAGTTCATCTGATAAAATTATCCTATATGTATACTAATTATTGCAAATAAGGGAAACCATGGGACCTATGTTTCTTTGAGTCTGGTTTACTTCACTTAATATAATTTTTTCCAAGTCTTTATTTTTCTAACAAATGGGGCAGTGCCATTCTTTCTGATGGAGGCATAGAATTCCAGTGTGTGTGTGTGTGTGTGTGTGTGTGTGTGTGTGTATGTATACCACATTTTCTTGATCCATTCATCTACTGAGGGGCATCTGGGTTGGTTCCACGTCTTAGCTATGGTGAATAATGCTGAGATAAACATAGTTGTGCTGGTAGCTTTAGTATGGCTTGTTTATGATCATTTGGGTAAATGCCCAGAAGTGGGATTGCTGGGTGATAGGGGAGCTCTATGTGGAGTCTTTTATTTTTTTTCCAGGCCTGAACTCTGGGCCTGGGGGTTGTCCCCCAGCTCTTCAGCTCAAGGCTAGCACTCTACCACTTGAGCCACAGTGCCACTTCCGTTTTTCTCTGCTTATGTGGTGCTGAGGAATCAAACCCAGGGCCTCTTGCATGTAAGACAAGCACTCTACCACTGAGCCACCTTCCCAGCTCCTATGTGTAGTCTTCTGAGGAACCTCCATACTGCTTTGCAGAGTGGTTGAACAAGTTTACACTCCCACCAACAATGCAGTAGCATTCCCTTTTGGCCATATCCCCTCCAGCATCTGTCATAATTAGATTTTTTGATTATAGCCATTCTGACTGGGGTGCGGTAGAATCTCAAGATGTTCTTTTGATTTGCAAATCTTTTATAGACAGAGATGTTGAGCATTTCTTCATGTGTCTACTGGTCATTCTTATTTCCTCTTCAGAGAAGTCTCTCTTTAAGTCTTTAGCCCACTTATTAATGGGGCAGTTGTTTCTTTGAAGATTTGTTTTTGGGTGATTTAATTTTTTGACTTTTAAGTATATTTTAGATATGAGACCCTTGTCTGTTGTGTGGCTAACGAAGATCTTCTCCCAGTCTGTGGGCTTTCTATTGATCTTGCTAGCTATGTCCTTTGCCATGCAGAAGCACTGCAGTTTCATGCAATCCCACTTGTCCAGCCTTTCTTTAATTTGTTGTGTTTCTGGGTCTCTGTTAAGAGAATTTTGGCCCGTGCCAAGGAGCCCTAGATTTTCTCCTATTCCTTCCCGTAATGTTTTCAGGGTGTCTGCTTTTACTTTGAGGTCTTTGATCCATTTGGAGTTGATTCTGGTGCAGATGAGTAAATTTATTTTTGAACAGTGTCACCCCCTTCATTTCTCCCTGTTTTTTCTCTCCTGACTCCCTTTCCCACCAAGTTGTATAGTTCCTTTCCCGCACAATGTCTAAAGAGTATCACTGCTGAATAAGTTCACACTTTGTACCACTCTTTCTGGGCTTCCTCTTCTCCTGCCAAATCAGATAAATTTACATACAAGACAAAAGGGACAGAAATAATAAACCACAACAAAGGGGAAAGACAAAGAAAAAAGAACCATAAAAAGTAAAATGAAAAGCCTCTTGTTTCCATTTCTTGGAGTTCATTTTGAGAAGCATTATTATATATGATAATATGCACATAGATATTGAGTCCTTATGATGCTCTCCTAATAATATCCACTAGATCAAGAAAATCTCTCTCTCTTTCTCTCTCTCTCTCTCTCTCTCACACACACACAGGGGAATTCTATAGTTACATCAGAAAGAATGACATTGCCCCATTTGTAAGGAAATGGAAAGACTTGGAAAAAATTATATTAAATGAAATAAACCAAGCCCAAAGAAACATAGGTTGAATGGTTTCCCTCATTTGTAATAATTAGAATGTGCCTATAAATCTCCAAGTTAACCAATGGATAGTAAAAGACAAATAATTACACTTGGACATGATAAATTATATAGGACTGTAAACATTCACACAGTGATTGTTTGTAATATTTTTTTCCAGGTGCTAATTTACATTAGACATGAAAGGCCCTCCTTACTATGAATTTCTTTAAGATCTTACATGTAATAGAAATACACATTTGATTTTGGTGTATTTGAAAAATTTAATAAAAAGGTTACTTCTGACTAATGTTAAAAATTTACAGTGCAAATTGTTATATTTGAATCCTAATGATTCCTTTCTCTTGATGATATAATCAATGTCAACTGAAGACTCAAAGAAATAAAGACTGGAAATACATAATACAGCATTTGATATAGAGTATGTATTTACAATACACTGAATAGGGGCTGGGAAGGTGGCTCAGTGGTAGAGCACTTGCCTTGCATGCCTGAGGCCCTGGGTTCGATTGCTCAGCATCACATAAGCAAAAAGAATAAAAGCCGGAAGTGGTGCTGTGGCTCAAGTGGTAGAGCGCTAGCCTTGAGCTGAAGAGCTGAGGGACAGAACCCAGGCCCAGAGTTCAGGCCCCACGACTGGACCCCCCAAAAAATACACTGAATATTTTCTAATTTCACATATATTTTATGTATATGTGTGTGTGCGCGTGCATGCATGTGTGTGTGTGTGTGTGTGTGTGCGTGCGCACGCGTGCACGTGTGTACCTGTCCTGGGGCTTGAGGCTTGAACTCATTTCTTGGGCACACTCCTTGAATTTTTTTGTTCAAGCTAGTGCTCTACCACTTGAACCACAGATCCACTTCTGGTTTTCTTTGTAGTTAACTGGAGATCAAATTTCATGGACTTTCCTACATGGGTTGGCTTTGAACTATGATCCTCAGTTCTCAGCCTTCTGAGTGGCTAGAATTATAGGCATGAGCCACTGGCACAGGGCTCTAATTTTATACTTTTAAAAGATAGTTCCAGGCAGTAAAGTCCCCCTGTAAGACAATTTTCTCCAATTAACCACTCAAAGCCTGGGAATGGTGCTGTGGCTCAAGAGATAGAGCACTAACCTTGAGCACAGAAAGGTTCAGCCAGCACCCAGGCCCTGAGTTCAAGCTCCAGAAGCAAATTAAAAAAGGATTTGAATATCTATTTTGTGAAGACCTGCAAATAATCAACAAATGAAAAGATGCTTTTTACCTCTAGCCATTATAGAAATGCAAATCAAAAGTACAGAAGATAATCTCATATCCATGAGGAAGATAACAAGAATAACAACAACAATGGATAACATAATCTCTACCGCTGGCAGGAATATGGAGAAACTGGAACGCTTGCACACTATGAATGGGGTGGTAAAGAGTGTTCAAGTCTAGTGACATATTGAAAATTAGACTGCTCCTGGGCATTGATGGCTCATGCTTGTAATCCTAGTTACACAGGAAGCTGAGATCTGAGAATGGGGCTTGGAAGACAGCCAAAGCAGGAAAGTCCATGAGACTCTTATCTTCAATTAAACACCAAGAACAAAATAAAGCTGAAAGCAGAGCTGCAGCTCAATGGTAGAGCACTAGCCTGGAAGAAAGAAAAAGCTCAGGGATAGTGTCTAGGCCCTGAGTTCGAATCCTAGAACTGGCATAAAAAATGGGAATACCATAATGTAGCAATCTCACTTCTGGGCATATATACAAAGAATAAAAATTGGGATTTCTGAGACATATTTATTTGGCACATTCATGCTTATAATAGCACTTAAGTGTAGTGGTTGTAGGTGGACAGAATATAAAACTTGATTCTCTGGCTTACTATATTTGTGAACTTCTATGTATCTCAAATCCATTGATGAAATATAAATATATTGATGGAAGGTACTCCAGAAAATGTTTCAGGTTTGAATGAGAAAATCATTGAAAAGCATCTTTTAGAGTTCCTGGGATACAGAAGTTTTTTTTTTTTTTTAAAAAAAACAGTCTTGAATATTTTTTATTTCCTTTCAGGATGCACTTGGCATTATTGGTCTAATAGTCAGATATCCTCTGGGGACTTGAAGAAACAAGGAACATTCACTCACTAGACTTCTCCTTCCTCCTGGAATCTGGAAAGCTCCATGGACAGATCACAGAGAAAAATCTATTCTCTGGAGGAGTTAGTGTTTGGATGCTTGGCAGAAACCAAGGGAACTGAAGTGTCCAGGGAAAAAGCAGAATGTTGGAGTGTCTCCTGGGAATGTAAGGATAACTTTGAATCGTTATCTTTGATCTCCTGTGGTGCTTGATGTTTCTCCTGTGCAATTCCTCCTTGCTTTGACTAGAAAAAAACATGGTTTACCAAAGATGATCAGAGAAAGATGTAGGTAACTGACCTAGAGATCAGGGTTTGAGGGTCATGGAGACTAAGGTCACACCAGAAATGAGGATTCAAGTCCCCTAACTATAAAAGTTGGTGAGATCTCAAGAGTATGGCTGATTCTGGAAATAATTGGAGAACAAAGGAGTTGGGAGAAGGGGAAGAAATACAGGTCTGTCTATTTGGTTCAAAGCTAAGAGAAGGATGGGTAAGTACAACCTTTGGATAATGGATGGATAAGTTTCAGGGACCAAGAGGAATTATGAGAAAAGACTAAGCAATAAGCTGATAGGGGCATGTTTGTGGAGGAAAACAGGGTTATCAAATAGCAGGCTCTACTGTTCACATGAATTATGAAAAACTGCTTTCAATTTTAATGAAAATTTCATTTAAATTTGGAATTTCCCATCCTTCAAAGGGGAAATGAAAAGTGTTCGTATATCCTATGATTTAGTTATCGCAGATAAATGAAAGCAGGGGCCAGGGCACGGCTAGAACTATGTCTTAATAGAAGTTGGCTAGAGGTTTTTTTTTTTTTTTTCTGTTTTGTGCTAGTCTGGGGGATTGAACTTGGGGCTTGGATAGTCTTTCTCCCTTGATGTTCTAAATTAAGGGATATTTTTTTTTTTTGGTCCAGTCGTGGGGCCTGAACTCTGGGCCTGGGCGCTGTCCCTCAGCTCTTCAGCTCAAGGCTAGCGCTCTACCACTTGAGCCACAGGCTTTTTTTCTTTTTGCTTATGTGGTGCTGAGGAATTGAACCCAGGGCCTCAGGCATGCAAGGCAAGCACGCTACCACTGAGCCACCTTCCCAGCTCCGTCCCTGAGCTTCTTTTGCTCAAGGCTAGTGTTCTGCTATTTGAGCCACAGTTCCACTTCTGGCTTTTTTTTTTGATAGTTTGTTGCCTGGGCTGGCTTCCAACTGCAATAATTAGATCTCAGCCACCTGAGTAACTAAGATTACAGGCATGAGCCACTACCACCCAGCTGGGTTAGAGCATTTGGAGAAGATTGCACTTCAACAACCAGGAAGCTACTGGATCTGAATATTGATCTGGGCAGTGACAGTGTGGTATGTTCATGTGTTCACATCATAACGCTTATGAACCCGTGTGTCTTAAGTTTCTGTATCTTATGTCAGGTGAAGAGTTAGCAAAAATAAAAATTAGGAAACAGGTAGCGATAAAACCAAACCACTTACATGGCAACATACTTGTAGTGGAGGCCACTATTGATCTTAGCAATAAAACTTTAGTAGAAATAATTTGAATAAAATAAAAATTTTAAAGAAGAGAAAACTCAGTCAAAGGGGCTGGGTTTTTTTTTGGACAAGACTAAAACTGTGTGTGTGTGTGTGTGTGTGTGTGTGTGTGTGTGTGTGTGTGTTCTCTTTCAGTGTTGATAAAGAAAAACAACAAAGTAAGGGCAAAAATACCCCACATTCTAATTGACTTAGATGAGGTAGCCAGGGCTGGACAGAGGAAGGCTAGGGAAGGGCATAAGCCAAAGTTCCCCTCAGAAGGAAGCAGCCAGGAGAGGAAGATGGTCTATTAGAGGTAATGCGGCAGCAGGTGCTGTGGAGCTTTAGGCAGTAATGCTCCACACCGGATTTGTTGCATGCAGAATGCAGACAGCTGTCTTAGGGATCTCTAGAGAAATGTTCAGTCTTCTGCCTTGAAAGCGCTGCCCTTCCTCTCCTGATCTATCACTCAAGGTGTTTGCTCTAACAAGCAAAGTTCTTTTTTTTTTAATGAATTTTTTTATTGTGAAAATACTGTACAGAGGGGTTAGAATTACATGGGCAAGATAATGAGTACATTTCTTATCAAGCATTGTAGCCTCCTCCTTTGTTTCCCCTTCCCATCCCTGCCCATCCTCCCCCTACTACCCCACCCAACCCTCCCCCTGCCCCAAAGTTGTAAAGTTCGTTTTCGACATAACGACTTGTACATCTCATTGTTGCAATGGGTCCACCTATATCCCTATTTAAATGATTTGTTTTTTCCCTTCCCCTCCACAAATTATAACAACATCAAATCCAGTGAAAGCAGGGGTTATACTGTGGGGGAGGGACATACAAAGCAACAAAGAAATAATCTTATAAATGTGTTAGAAACAATTGCATGAAAGAAAAAAACATTTGAATACATATCTTAGGGTTCATTTCCCTAACATCAACTTAACTGACCTTTTCTTAACAAGCAGAGTTCTTAGGAATTATTTGTGGTACTCATGCCGTCATCCAATCTGTGTCATTCTGTTAGGATTTTTGGTTTAGTTACTGGTCTGTTGGTTTCAACAAAAGACACGATCTTTAATCAAGTCCCAGAATTTTTTTAAATTTATTTTATATTTTTACAAAATTCTTAAAGAGGAAGGGGTAACAATGCTTGGCAAGAAATGTACTCATTACCTTACTCATATAACTGTAACCTTCTTTACAATAAAATAACAATTTTAAAAATCCTAAACATTTCACTCAAGGCTGGGCTGGCATCTGTGTGCTATGTCCATCATTGAGTAGCTCTTCAGAATGTAAAGTGAAGGGCATATATATGTCACAGTTTGGATGGAGGACTGGATCAGTGTCTACCACTTGGTTAACAGAGAAAATGTCTTCTGCAGCCTAAAGGATGCCAAGCACTGAATTCCATCAGTCCAATCTACCCGATAATTCATCTCATCCCAGAAGAGAAATTAAAAAAGGCTAAGTAGAGACAGTATGCCTAGGGAAGCACATGGGAACTTCTCAGTCTGTAAAGCCTCTATTGACAAGAGGCACTGGAAGTGATAGCTAGTCAGGCTAGTGGTGAAGTTCAGAAAACAAACACTGTAGAAAGCCACCTGGAGAGCTTTGGAAACCAATCTTGGGTGATGTCTGACTACTATGAAGTCAGCAGAAGTTACATAATTGGTGTAGTCATCTACTAGGCTGAGACCTTAATAGATGCAATATTAGGGCAAGAATGAGGTGGATCAATTGGATTAACAGGATCTGACCCACACTTGGGATCTTAGTATGATACTCAGACAAGACTACATGTGCACATCTTCAGGAAGTAGAATAACCTGAGAGTAGAAGGTAAAGCAGCTGATTATTATTTGGTCGGTCATGGGGCTTGAACTCGGGGCCTGGGCGCTGTCCTTGAGCTCTTCAGCTCAAGGTGAGCCCTCTACCACTTGAGCCACAGCCACTTCCAGTGTTCTGGGGGTTAATTGAAGATAAGAGTCTCACAGACTTTCCTGCTCCGGCTGGCTTTGAACCATGATCCTCAGATCTCAGCCTCCTGAGTAGCTAGGATTACAGGCATGAACCATCAGTGCCTGGCAAATTAAGTATATTATTTGGAACACTCTACAACCACAGGAATTGAGAAAGCAGTTCACAGGCTTTATTGAACATATATGTGCCAAACATTATGCAAAAGACTTTAAATAGCTTCTCATTTGAAAATGTCTCTTTGGCCTAGAGACTATAATCTCCATGTTACTAATGGGCAAATTAAAGGTTGGCAAGTTTTCATAATTTGACCAAACCCAACTTGCTGGCAAGTATAAGAGTAGGGTGTTGAGCCTGGTGAGTATGACTAGCAATAATAACTCTGGCCACTTTCCCCCCTGCTTCTTGCTGATGGAGGATCATCACCGTTTTTTGAGTAGTGCAATAGAGGAATGCAGAATCTGTCTGCTCTATTCTAAGGAAACTAAATGTTCCCATAAGAAAATCAACTGATATCTCCCTAAACTGAGTGATACCAGTGAATGAAGAAGAATCTGCTGGGTGTTCTCAGAGATCTCTGTGTGGATTATACATGCTCAATCTCCAAATGAAAGCAAAGAAACCAAGCAACCTAACAGGAAAGGAAGTCAAGTCACATTTTCTTAGATACTCTATAGGTATATTCTTGATTATCTCTAGTAGTTTTACTTTTCATTGTAACAGTTGGAAAAATCAGTTCTTTTTTTTTAAATTTAATTTAATTTTATTTGTGAACATACTGTACAGAGGGGTTACAATTGCATGGGCAGGATAATGCGTACATTTCTTACCAAGCATTGCAGCCTCCTCCTT
>NW_012267238.1:1160312-1162069 GCF_000151885.1 Dipodomys ordii | reverse complement strand
TTCCTTCCTTTCTTTCTTTCTTTTCCTTTCTTTCTTTCTTTCTTTCTTTCTTTCTTTCTTTCTTTCTTTCTTTCTTTCTTTCTTTCTTTCTTTCTTTCTCTCTCTGTCTCTCTCTCTTTCTTTCTTTCCTTTCCTCTAATTTTTATTATCCTTAAGTAGTTTACAAAAAGATTTCAGTGGCCAGTGGTTGGGGATGTTGCTCAGTGGAGGAGCACTTGCCTAGGAAGTGCAAGGTCCTGAGTTTGGTCCTCAGCTCTGGTGAAAATAAAAGGCAAAAAAGTTCCAATTTATAAGTAAAATACATCTTGATCAATGTTACCTCTTTCATCATTCTCCCCCATCTCTCCTGTATAATGCTTCTTAATAACCTTATTTTAACTCATTAACAAAACTTAAAATGCTTCTTCATATTTTATCTAGGTACCATCCCAAGGGAACATAATATGCCATTTGACTTCAAGAAATTCATTGCTTAATCAACAATTATTTAACTTTTATTAGGTGAGCACAGAGATGAAATTAAAATTGTTCTCAATGCCACAATGAGATTACAAATCATTATGTCGAAAAACAAACTTTACATCTTTGGCGGGGGGAGGGAGAGGGGGACTAGGGGAGCATGTGGGGGGAGGGAGGATGGGAAGGAATGGGAAGGGGAAACAAAGGAAGGCTACAATGCTTGATAAGAAATGTACTCATTATCTTGCCCATGTAATTGTAACTTCTCTGTATGGTATTTTCACAATAAAAAAAAGAAAAAAGAAATTAAAATTGTTTCCTCATATTACTGATTTTGTTGAAGTTCTTCATTTCAATGAAGTAATATATTACTTTTTCACTTGGGCTTGAACTCAAGCATTGTGCTGCCAGTTTGTTTTCTTGCTCAAGAACTAGGGCGTTACCTTTTGAGCCACAACACCATTCCAGCTTTTTTCATGGTTAACTAGAAACAGAGTATTAAAATAGACTGGGTCTGAAGACATGAGCCATGGGCACCCAACACATATTTACGTTTGAATAAACTTGGGCTGCACAGCTAAGGAATATTTGGTATAAGTCCTTGAGAAAAGGCTCATAGTTTAGTGCACATAGTACAGTCATGGATAGAATACTGGAATTGTCCATATAGGTCTCTCATAGATCAATGTGGAAAATTTCATGAAAAATCAGAAGATAGAGACATAACTTGACCAAAGGGGATGGTGTGTGTGTGTGTGTGTGTGTGTGTGTGTGTGTGTGAAAGAGAGAAAGAGGCAGCAGAGATGGGAGAGAAGAAGGGAAGGAGAGAAGGAGGAAAGGAAAGATAGAGGGAAAGAAAGAGAGAGAGAAATAAAACACAAGAACCCTTGAATTATGACTAGAAATTAGTAAGGTAATGAGATGGAAGAATGAACAGGATAACTTAACCAGATTTATTTCGTGGACTTGAAATATTTCCAAACTGAAAACACATTTAGGGTTACTAAAATGAAAGGTTTGAACATAGCTTCGAGAACTGCATCATATTCTTTCATTTCTTTGTGCAGTAGTAAGAAAGCAATGTCATTGATGATGCTGGGGCCAGCTTACAACCACACAATGGAGTCCCCAGCTGCCTTCATCCTTGTGGGCATTCCAGGTTTGCAGTCTTCATATCTCTGGCTGGCTATCTTCCTGAGTGCTATGTACACCACAGCCCTGTTAGGAAACACCCTCATCATGACTGTGATCTGCATGGATTCTACTCTCCAAGAGCCCATGTATTGCTTCCTGTGTGT
>NW_012267238.1:1158193-1160262 GCF_000151885.1 Dipodomys ordii | reverse complement strand
CCCCAGCTGCCTTCATCCTTGTGGGCATTCCAGGTTTGCAGTCTTCATATCTCTGGCTGGCTATCTTCCTGAGTGCTATGTACACCACAGCCCTGTTAGGAAACACCCTCATCATGACTGTGATCTGCATGGATTCTACTCTCCAAGAGCCCATGTATTGCTTCCTGTGTGTTCTGGCTGCTGTGGACATCGTTATGGCCTCCTCTGTGGTACCCAAGATGGTGAGCATCTTCTGCTCAGGAGACAGCTCCATCAGTTTTAATGGTTGTTTCACTCAGATGTATTTTGTCCATGCGGCCACAGTTGTGGAGACAGGACTGCTGGTGGCCATGGCTTTTGACCGCTATGTGGCCATCTGCAAGCCCCTACACTACAGTAGGATTCTCACACCTAAAATGATGCTGCGAATGTGTGTGACCATCATCATCAGAGCTGGCATGTTCATGACTCCTTTGATTTGGATGTTGATTCATCTTCCTTTCTGTGGCTCCAATGTGGTTCCCCATTCCTACTGTGAACACATGGCTGTGGCTAAGTTAGCCTGTGCTGACCTCATGCCCAGCAGTCTCTACAGTTTGATTTGTTCTTCCATTATTGTGGGCTCTGATGTGGCCTTCATTACTACCTCTTATGTCTTGATTCTCAGGGCAGTGCTTGGTCTTTCCTCAAAGAATGCTCAGCGGAAAGCATTAAGCACTTGTGGGTCCCATGTAGTAGTCATGGCTCTATACTATCTGCCTGGAATGGTGTCCATTTATGTAGCCTGGTTAGGGCAGGGCATAGTGCCCTTGCACATTCAAGTATTGTTAGCTGATTTGTACCTGATCATCCCACCCACCTTAAATCCCATCATTTATGGTATCAGGACCAAACAAATAAGGGAGAGAATATGGAGTTTGGTGATGCACTGCCTCCTTGACCACTCCAATAAAGTATTATGAGCCTAACATGTTCAGATGTTTAGTTTTCCAACCAAATGCAACAATGCTTTATAGTCTGTGGAGGAGCATTTGTTTCCCTAGATCTAGGGAAATTCTAAGATGGAACTGTAAAGTTTATATGAATGGGATTATTCTGGTTTTATTGAAGCACTTTATGAAATTGTTTTAAATGGTTTTATTCAATGTAAATATAATTGGGCAAAGAAGGTAGCTTCAGAAATGTTTGTTTTCTTCATTTTGGATACATATATATATATTTATATATATATATAGTATGTATATATGTATCCTACCAAATACTTTTCCCCCATAAATGATTGTTTATTGTGTCTTAATACAATGCAAATTTACACTCCTACTGTTCTATTAGTCAGAAATTCTATGGGCATCTCAATAGGGCTGCACTACTTAATGGAGGCCCTTGGTAAGAATCTGTTATTCATCCTCTTCCAACTTCTCAGAGTTGTTTGCTTTCCTTTATTTTGGATTTCCTTTGTCCACCATTAAAGTAACAGTTGTTGGACCTTTTTCCTGGGCTCACAATTCTCCCTCTGATTATCTTTGGAGGACTGATATAGTAAGATTGAGACCAGCTATATAATCTTGAGTATTGTCACATCAGGATAACATACTCACCCATCAGGTTTAGAGTTATAGCATGGTGTGACAGTACTTGGCATACATGACAATTAGGAAGAGGAAAATGTTACATTGTGAGCTGTTGCTGTGAGTACTTGCATTTTTATGTTGCCTGGATAACTATTTTCAAAGTTCTAAACTGCTCTCTTTTCTTTTACTGTTATTGTAAAGGTGATGTACAGAGAGGTTACAGTAATGAGTACATTTTTAAAAAAATTTTATTTTATTTTTGTGAACATACTGTACAGAGGGGTTACAATTACATGGGGAGGATAATGCGTACATTTCTTATCAAGCATTGCAGCCTCCTCCTTTGTTTACCTTTCACATCCCTTCCCAGCCTCCCCTCCACCTCCCACCCAATCCTCCCCCCCTCCTTCCCACCAACGTTGTAAAGCTCGTTTTCGACTTGACAACTTGTACTTCTCATTGTTGCAACAGGTCCACCTGTATCCTTAAACGACTTGTTTTTCCCCTTCTCCTCCACAA
>NW_012267238.1:1106915-1153324 GCF_000151885.1 Dipodomys ordii | reverse complement strand
AGAAGAAGAAGAAGAAGAAGAAGAAGAAGAAGAAGAAGAAGAAGAAGAAGAAGAAGAAGAAGAAGAAGAAGAAGAAGAAGAAGAAGAAAAGTTCTGTGATTTTTTTGGGAGGGGTGGGAAAAATCCTGTATCTCCCTTGTGTCCATAACCAGCCTCTTGTTGGAGTCTCTGGTCTGTGTGTGGTCCTGTGGCTTGGTTGGTTTCTCACGTCAGTTTGTTCGAACAGGCAGAAAAATGCTCTGCTTTACCCAGGATTTTGTGATCCTCCTCCCAGGCTAGTTCAAAGGGAGGCAGATCTTCTTTCAGTATCACAAAAGAGGGGGATGCAGTGATGAGGCTAGGTTCTGGGTAGAGTTGAGGCCTTTCAACAAACAGTGGCTTTTTCCTGGGGCTGTTTTGTGCAAAAAAATCTCACAGAGCCCAGCCTGGAGCCATTCTCAGGGTTTCTGTTTACTGAATTTCAATTGATTGTTAAGGCTGCTAGAGGGAGGGGCAGCCTCTGTCTCTGATTATCCAGTGAAGAAAGCGACTCCTAGGGCTGTCACCCAAGCTGGGTGACCTTTTCCTGGGTGGAGCTGAGTCTGGCAGGTCAAGCTGCGGTTAAGTACTTGTGACCTGCTAAATGACTCGTTTTATTCCAAGGTCTGGGTTGGAGCTGGCAGCTCCTCCGAGCTTTGTCGGTATCCAAGATGGAGATCACCGGTGCTGGGGGGGGAGGGGTGTCCTTCCCTCCTCTGCTCCCTGAGAAGGAGTGAGGAGGTCGGGCTTCTACTCACGCCGAGTCTTGGATCCTGGGTCGTCTCTGGTCTGCACACTGCAGGATGAAGATGTCTGCTCCTTGTTGGTTCTTGCTGGTGTTGAGTAGAATCCGCTCGCCCGCTGCGTCTGGCTCCTTAGTCCCGGACTCTCTGTGGCTCAGGAATGGCTCCTGAGATCGCTGCTGCCGATCGCCACCGCTGCTGCCGCGGCGGCGGCTGCTGGCAAGAGCTCAGATGTGTTTCCTTGCCTGGATTTTCCCTCTCTGGTCTAACTCTCTGTCCTGTGATGGCACACTTGGTGTGATTCTCTGGCTTAGGACTGTTCACTGGAATTCTAAAACTGCTTTCTATGCGAGAACTTGTTTAGACTCCAGCTTCTCCTCCACCATCTTCCTGGAACTCCCCGAGTACATTTCTTTTTGAACAGTTTTACCTCTTCCCTTGTTTTCTCCCAGTTTTTATTTCTGTATTGTATAGATCAATTTTATAGATCAATTATCAACCTAGTGTGTAGGGAGAATCATTGCTGCATTTGTTTATCCATTGTCCACCATTTCTGTGTGCTCCCTGACCCCCCCCCAAATAAATAAACTTACATACAAGACAAAAGGTACAGAAACTTTCGAAAACAAAAACAGTGACAAAAGATAAAGAACAAAGACAAAAACAAAATTAAAAAACTCTTGTTTCCATATCTTGGAGTTCATTCTGATAAACATTATTTTATATAATTGTATGCACATAGCTATTGAGCCTTTGAGATCCTCTCCTAAGAATATCCTCCTTTGCAGACCCTTTGTTTTAGAGACCAGTCCTTTGGCACTTTGTTAATCCTCCACTTCACACTTACCTGCCTGATTACCTTCCTTCCTTCCTTCCATCTTTCTTTCTTTCCTTCTGTCTTTCTTTCCTTCCTTCCTTCCTTCTTCCCTCTTTCACTTCCTCCCTCCCTTCTTCCCGTTTTTCTTTCTTTCTCTCTCTTTCTTTCCTCCATTTCATTTCCTTCTTTGTACAGATTGTGCTTGCTTGTTCATGGCTAATACACTTGACCAGTTGAGCCATATTTCCACTCTAGATCTTTGCTGCTTAATTGGAGATGGAGCCTGTCAGACTTTTCTGTTCAGGCTGGCTTTGAACTGTAATTCTCTGATCTCAGTCTTCTGACTAGCTAGGGTTTCAAGTCTGATATACCTAAAGCCCACTTGCTTGCTACTTTCTTTTCTAGAACTTGGAAGGAAAAACCAGACCCACACCAAGAAAAGCTATTTTTCTAGGTTGTTTGGAGAGACTATTTCTCTGACTCTAGTTTATTTTCATTACCAATGCATATTATTTCTGGGCTTTATGGAAGGTCTTCTAACCAATTTACAATCTTGTGATTGTAGTTGGTGAAGAAAGTTCTAAGCAGTGTTCAATATTGACCTAGAGGATCAGGGAAAGGCTCATCATGTCCTTCAACTTCACAATTTCACTTCATAAGATTGGACAGAACAAATGTCATCCATAATGCATAGATGTCAATGGGAATGCAAAAGAAGCAGCAAAGGAATCAAAGGCTTACACTTTCTTTAAAAATAAATATCAATTTGAAAAGGGACCTATGAAATGGCTAAAAAAAATAAAATGATGATTTAGTAAAAGGAAAGAAAATGCAAATAAACAATAAAAAGAAATAAGCAATAGGAGATTAAAAAGTCATCAAAGAAATAGAAATAATAAGAAAGAATAAAAAATCATTTAATTATAAAAAAATCAATGAAACAAAAATATACAGTAGAGAGCTCTCACAGCAGATGTGGTCAAGTGTTACTTGAAAAACACTCCAAAGAATTAACACATCTAAACAAAGAAACAAAACAAACAAAAAATACTTTAAAAGAATAAGGAATACCTATTTGGCTTACAGCATGCAGTGAAGAAACCCCATATACACATAGTGAGAATTTCTGGAGATAAAGGGGAAAAAACTTTGAAAACCTATTTCATAAACTAATGGCTGAAACTTACCAAATCTTATAAGAGAAATGGGCATTAATATCCAAAAGTCTCACAGAGCCCTAGCTAGATTCAATAAAAATAATCACTGAGGCCTGTCATAGTAAAATGCAAAAAACCAAATACAGATAAATCAAAAAATCAGCAAAAATATCAAATAATGTACAGGAAGATCCACCAGACTTATAGCAGATTTCTCAGCAGAAACCTCAGAAGCCAGAAGAAAAATGAGAAGACATATTCTAAATACTGAAAGAAAAGGAAATGACAACAACCGTGAAAGCTTCCAACTAGTAATACTATAAGCAGCAAAATTATCATTTGAAACTGAATGATAAATAAAAGTTTTTTCCAGATAAGCAGAAATTGAGGGAACACAGAACCTTCTAAAGAATGTATGAGAGATTTCCACTAGAAATGTAAGTATGATGCCTACCATCATTTAAACCCAGATATGACAATATAATACTCACTAGAATAACAAATACATGAAAGGGAAAAATGGAAGGAAATTGATATAAAAAAGTAACAAGTCACAAAAACAAATCATAGAAGAGATAAGATAGAATACAAATTATGTAGATATAATTAAAAGATGGTAGAAAGAAATGTATACTCATCAATAATAACCTTAATATAGAAAGGGGTGACATTGATCAAGACATGCTGTATTCATAACTTCTTTGTTTAATGAAAACTCCTTTGAACAATTATTTAAAGGCACTAAAAATATTAAATAAATAATAAGCTTGAATGTACATAAATCAAACTCACCAATCAAGTTTTGAATGGATACAAAAGATCCAACTATTTGCTGCCAGCATGAAATTCATCTCACTAATAAAGATATACAGAGTAAAACTAAAGGGTTAGAAAATATACATATTGCACAAATAGAATAAAAAACTGAGCTGGAGTGGCTATATTTATAACAGATAAAGAAAAATTTAAACTTATGAAAAGAAATAGAATATTGATAAATATTGATGAAGAGTTAATTCAGTAAGAATATATGAGAATCATAAACATACACATCCAACAGGGGATCATCTAATTATACAAAGAAAATATTACTAAACATTATGGAAGGGACAGACTAATTTAATAATAGTTGGGAGGCCTTTATACTTAGTTTCATCAATGGATATAAAACAGACACTCAACAAAGAAACATTTGAATTAAGCCATGCAACAGTACAAAAGGACCAAATATTTACTAAATATTTCATTTCCAACAGCTACATACACAGTCTTCTCATCAGTACATGAAATATTCTCTATGGTAAATATTTTAGGCTACCAATTAAGTCTCAATTAATTAAAAAATTTAAATAATATCCTATATCTCTCAGACCATGTTGGAATAAAATGACAAATCATCATTATCAAGAATGACAAGTCTACAAATAGGGAAATTGAACAGTGTTCTAAATGACTAATAAGTAATACAAGAAATTAAAAGAAAAATGAGAAAATTTCTAGTCAATGAAAATGATAGAGTAACAGATATTAGGTGTGCAGCAAAAGCAGTATAGTGAAGGAAGTTTTCCAGTAATAGATGCCTGCGTAAAAAACTGGAAAGACCTGAACCAAACATACAAATAATGAACTTCAAACACTTAGAAAATCAAGAATAAACCAAACCCATGGGTTTTTAGGAGCTATAGGAAAGTTGTTTGCCGTCCTATCAGATTTGGGAACTTGGAAGACAACAGTAGAAGCTCTATTCAGTTTCCATTCTCTGTGCAGTATGCAAGTTCCTCTCTCAGGCAGATGTCACTGTAATCAGTCATGAGGGAAGGATCTGATGGCTCTCAATCAAATAGCCAAAGTGCTTGTACATAAAAGTTTCGGTCATTGACAGGAAAAGAATAAATCTTAAGGGATGCTTGTAACAAAGATTTAAAATTAACTTAATGTTCTTCATTAGCAAACATCTATAATACATGCCTAAACTCTAACCAAATACCCTCAGAGAGAGTTGGGTCCCTCTGATCTGTCCTGGTAGGATGATTCTATGATGCAGCAATCCTACTTTAGGGTATGTACAATCAAAGGACTGAAATCATGGTCTCAAAGAGATGTTTATTGACAGTCATTTTCCCAGAAGCACCTTGCTACAGTACTGGATTTACAAAAAAGGAAAAAAAAGGACTAGGGTTTCTAGACTTGTGATCTTGATTTTGGCTTATAAACTTTGTGGCCTTATCTGTACTTCACCCGTGTCTAGAAAGCGTAGCTATAATGATGGCAGCTATTCAATGGACTGTGAAAATTAAATGAGAAAAATCTTTGAAAAAAACGTCTGTCTGGAATAGAGTAGATATTTACAAATATATTGTTTGGGGCATTTTATATTTCTTTTCAGGATGTATTCTGTATTATAACATTTAGGTATCCCCTGGGGACTTGAATAAACGAAAACTGGAAAGAACCAGAAACAGAGAACAAAGAAAAACTGGTCTCTAGAGGAGTTATGGTGTTTGGATGGTGGGAAGAAGACAAGAGAATTGGGGTCTCTAGGGAAAAGGTAGGACGATCGAGTGTCTAGTGGGGAAGGAGAGCTCCCATTGGGAGGTCTTTGAAAAGAATACTGTTCACCAGAACTCTACATCGTTATTTTCTTTTCTTTCCTGGGGCTCTCACTGTTCTTCCCAAAAGTCCTCTAAACATTTTTCCTGTTTTGAGTAAAAAAAAAATGTGGTTTACCAGGCATGAGATAATCAGAGACAGTTGACTAGAAAAACTCCAAAGATGTGGATAACTGTCTTAGAAGAGAAGTCAGGGGTTAGACTGATGGGAGTTTTTAGGCTAAGATTATCAGAGAAAGGAGGACTCAAGTCCTCCATCTAATTATAAAGGTTTGTCCAATTCTGGAGTGTACAGCTAATACCAAGAGGTTCTTCTAGAAAGGATGGGAGGTTGGAGGAGATGGGAGAGGGCACAGAGTCATGGGACTACTTCACTTGAAAGCATCCAAAAGAGGTAAGTCCAACCTAGACATTGTGGGAAAACACTTTATAGGGACCATGAGGAGCGACAAGACAAGACCAGACAACAGGACTGATTGTTTGGATAGGTTGTCATAAGCAGAAAGGTTCCATTCAAATCAGTTATACAGTAGTACTTTCACCTTGAAGATGAGTTAAAATTATCTAGCCCTCCTTTTGTAAATATTTAATGAAAAGTCCTCACAAGTCCTGTGATTTAGTATAGATATTAGGTGGTTTGTCTAGTGCCAGTTTCCATCGATTTATCATCTAGGAGTCATGTGAGTGTGCAGGAGGAAAAGCAAGGTGGGGGCAGGGATAGACATGTATCTTAGGAAAGCTGAGTCATACCCTTCTGAAAAGAGTGAACTTTATCAAGCAGGAAGCCATCACATCTGAATTTTGAACAAAGTAATGAGGTAGTATGGATGTACATTCACAAAGTGACATTTATTATGTTCATGGTAGATTTCTGCATCTTACAGTATGTGTGTTATATGTCAATCAAAGAGTTAACAAAAACATGAGGGATCAGGCAGTAAAATTAAAGTAAGTCACCTGACCGGTCACATATCTTTGATGGAGATCACTGTTGTTCTTAGCAAGAAAATTGCAGAGCAATGATGGGTGAAATAAATTTTTAAAGGAACAAAGGGGCATATAAAACATCCTGTTCTTTGAAAAGAATAAGCACATGGAAATCCCCAGCAATGCTGATCAAGAAGAAAGATAAATGAAAGGAAAGAAAAGATACATTGTGAAGATCATAAAAGAATGGTGAGGTGAGGCTGGTGTGGCTGGTGAGAGGAAGGACCAAGTAAGGCATAAGCTGAGATTTCCCTCATAAGGTGATTGCAGGCAGTCAGGTGAAGATCTTGGATCAGAGGTGAATGTGGCAGAAAGCTTTCTGGATCTTTGGACTTTCCCTGACTTCAGGAAGTGATGGTCAACTCTGAAACTATTGCATCCAAAACACGTATTGCAGTCTTAGAGATATCCCGATCTTTGAAACTCTTCATGTCTGCTTACTCCGAAAGCTTTTCCAGATTCTCTTGATCTATTACGGAAATTGTCCTGTGGCTACCCATAGCATGGTTTATAAGGTCCATGGGACATGGACCTTACTACTTCATCCAGCCTACATCATGAGGTAGCATTTATTATTATGAAAGTTTGTGGGTTTTTTGTTTGTTTCTTCATTTCAGTAGAGTTCATGGCTTGGAATTAGATTTAAGCCATTTTGGTTGTTCAGAAAACTCCTGAGGCTTTCTTTTGAGGGTAACACAGATACCTGGGTACCCTGTTTTTGGCTATTCAGCAGGCAAACTTACAAGGCAAAAATGTATGTATGCCACATGGTTAGGATTGAGAATGGGGCGAATGTTTACTAGTGCTTGGCTAACCGAGAAAATGTTTACTGTAGCACATGGGATCCTAAATTTTATCCATCTGATCCATTCTAGTGTTCTGGGATGTTCCAGGCCTATGAAGAGAAATCAAAGAAGGCTGAGTGGAGGTAGTACCCAAGATAAGCTTATGACAAAGCAGCTGGAAACCCTTTCCTGAGGGGAGACACAGAAAATGATAGCTGAAGTCAGGCTAGTTTTGAGGTTCGACTAATACATACTATTTATTACATGCTGCCTGAAAACGGAAGAAAATAGTTCTGGGGTTATATATGACTCCTGTTAAGACAGCCCAAGTCATACATGTGGTGATCCATTGGCCTGAGACCTGGAGAGATGCAATATGAGGGCAATGAGGGTTTGAGGAAGAAGATAAGGAAACTTACTAAGGTCTGGCTCGCACTGGTGTCCAGGTCTGGGACCAAGCTCTATGTACATTTCTGTAGGGAGTGGAATGATCTGATCATAGTAAGAAGCATCCATTTAGCCTAGATGATAAAGGACTACACTATTTACCACCACTCCATCCTTAGTCCAGTTTCACTTTGGCAATGGTTTTGCTTGGCAATACAGATGTGAATCTCTCTTAGACTTTCTAATTAGGGATGGATTGTAGGTTCATGGAAAAGAGACCTTTTTCACAAGGTGACAACGAAAGCAGAACAAGCTAAAAGAGCAAAGAAAGCAAGCAAGCTTGAGAATTTCCCATACAGAAACTGAGCATAAGATCTTCATCACAGTGTCATTAGATCCTTGTTGTGTCTAGCCACAGGGAGAGACAACTACCAGGGTAGATTATGGAAAAACAAAATGAAATTTTCATGCAATTCAGGTTGTGTTGGTCTTTAATTTTCAATTTTGCTTCTAATCACATTTGCCAATTTGAGTATGCCATTTGGTGCTTATTTATTTGAGATCTATGCTACACAATCTCACATGCTTTCTTATTTAAATTTCAAAACATGTAACATATCTTACTAGTGAATCAAGTGGGTTAGAAGAATTTAGACAATTGGGCTAATGCAAAATGCCAAGAAGAGGGCTTTCAGCCTAAGAGGTATGATATTAATAGAAATGAATTTTAGCACATTTGTATTGCTGAAACAAATGTCTTGTGTGGAGCAATAGAAGTTTGTAGGACTTTTGTTCATACATATTCCTTTTTCTTTCTTTTTGTGCCAGTCTTCGGGCTTAAACTCAGGGCCTGGACACTGTCACTAAGATTTTTTCCCCCCTCAAGGCTAGCACTCTACCGCTTGAGTCATAATTCCACGTCTGGCTTCTTGGTGGTTAATTGGAGATAAGAGTCTCATGAGTTTTCCTGCTCAGGCTGGCTTTGAATTGTGGTTTTCAGATCTCAGTCTCCTGAGTAGGTAGGTGCCTGGCTCGTGCTGTATTCTAAGAGAATTTCAGGATTCCTAAAAGAAGACTGATATTATCCAGTGTAGAAGTGTAGTTCTTGTAAAGAGTGTTCTCAGAAAGCTGAGGAATGTACATGTGCCCAATCACAGAGTGAATCAGGGAAACAAAGCACTTTATCTAAAGGGGAAAGGATGAGAGAAAGTGCACACACAAATAGCCTGAGACTTCTTGCGGATGCCGTTTTTCAGGTTTACCCCATAAAGTCATTTGATTACACATTCTATGGCATAGCAACAGCCAAACAAGGGAAATGTAGTGCAAAGGCAGCAATAAACAGTTGTCAAGTGGTGAAGTTAAGCACAGCGTCTAGCTGTGCAGAGTGGGAGATTCTTTTGTCTTGTTAAAACTGGCCAATTGAAGTAAAAAATACCTTTATTTTAATTATCTATAGTTATTTCCCAAGGATTGATTGTAGGTGTTTCAGCTTTTGGGAGTCATAACCGGGAAGACCTGTTCTTATATCTCACATGTCCTATAAGATTGCTATGTGATGATCTCATTTAAATGATTTCAACCTGTCTTGTGTAGAGGTTTGACATGTTCAGACTCAAGAATTTCCTTATTTAATCCATCAATTATTAAGAGTAATTGAACAAAGAGATAAAAGACAAATTCTTTACGCTCATGGGTTAACTTTTTAGTAGAATGTGGGCACATACCTTTTTTAGAGGGCTGCTTCTCCATAGTCACTTACAATGAGGCCACAAACAAGTGATACATACTTAGGCGCATACAATAAAAGTGGAACTACAGTATTAGAACTGCCAACATGGGATCTTGTATGAAAACTCAAAAGAGAGGTACCTAGCTTCACCTGAACATGGAAGAGAAGAGACAGAACACAGACTTTCCAAAGAAGGAAACCCAAGAACTAATAGTCTTTGAAGTATGACTTGAAATAAGTAAGGCAATGAATCTTGAGAAGGATGGAAAATGAAGCAGGATGGCCTAATCAGATACCATTTTTTGACCAAAGGAATCAACCAAGCTGGGATTTTCATCAGGATTTACTAACATGATAGAAACATATATATCTAACAGAATTCCTGATTTTTTTTCTTTTACTCATTTTGCACTTAAATTTAGGAAAACAGTGTCACCGGTGATACTTGGGCCAACCTACAACCACACAATGGAGTCCCCAGCCGCCTTCATCCTTGTGGGCATTCCAGGTTTGCAGTCTTCATATCTCTGGCTGGCTATCTTCCTGAGCGCTATGTACACCATAGCCCTGTTAGGAAACAGCCTCATCATGACTGTGATCTGCATGGATTCTACTCTCCAAGAGCCCATGTATTGCTTCCTGTGTGTTCTGGCTGCTGTGGACATCGTTATGGCCTCCTCTGTGGTACCCAAGATGGTGAGAATCTTCTGCTCAGGAGACAGCTCCATCAGCTTTCATGCTTGTTTTACTCAGATGTATTTTGTCCATGCAGCCACAGCTGTGGAGACAGGACTGCTGGTGGCCATGGCTTTTGACCGCTATGTGGCCATCTGCAAGCCCCTACACTACAGTAGGATTCTCACACCTAAAATGATGCTGGGAATGTGTGTGGCCATCATCATTCGAGCTATTATGAGCATGACTCCTTTGATTTGGATGCTGACTCATCTTCCTTTCTGTGGCTCCAATGTGGTTCCCCATTCCTACTGTGAACACATGGCTGTGGCTAAGTTAGCCTGTGCTGACCCGATGCCCAGTAGTCTCTATAGTTTGATTTGTTCTTCCATTATTGTGGGCTCTGATGTGGCCTTCATTACCACCTCTTATGTCTTGATTCTCAGGGCAGTATGTGGTCTTTCTTTACATGCTCAGTGGAAGGCATTAAGCACATGTAGTTCCCAGGTAGGGGTCATGGCCCTGTTTTATCTCCCTGGGATGTCATCTGTCTATGTTGCCTGGTTAGGGCATGACACAGTGCCCTTGCACATCCAAGTATTGTTAGCAGATTTGTACCTGATCATCCCACCCACCTTAAATCCCATCATTTATGGTATTAGGACCAAAAAAATACAGGAGAGAATGTGGAGATTGATGTTGTATATGTTCTTTAATCTCTCCAGTCGGCGTTCATGAACACAACAAACCTGTCCATATGTGTGTGTGTGTGTGTGTGCATATAAATATATGTACATATATTTGTATATATATATATTTATTTATTTTGTAAGTCGTGGTGCTGAACTCTGGGCTTGGGTGCTGTCAGCTCTTCAGCTCAAGGCTAGGGCCCTATCACTTGAGCCACAACACCACTTCTGGCTTTTATCTGGTTATGTAGGGCTGAGGAATCAAACCCAAGGCCTCATGGCATGCGAGGCAAACACTCTACCATTGAGCCAACTTCCCAGCCACTATTTATTTATTTATTTTTAGCTTTCTGACCAACTGCAAAACAAAAAAAGCTTATAGGTTTACAGAGCTGGAATGGCTTACTTGGTAGTGAAGTAAGAAACTCTGAGGTGAAACCGTAAGAGTATCCTTGAATAAACTTCACTTTTTAGCAGAAATGTGAACATATATGGGATGAATTGGATATTCTGACATTTTTTATGGCTTTATTTTGTATGTAAGAATCTGGATTGTGAATACTTAGGATTTTTGTTTATCTTCTCACCACATTTCTAGCATTGATATCCCTGCATGCTCTTTAAATATCTTCTTTCCCACCTCGATCTCTCCTGATTTTTGAGGAGGGGTAGTACAAAGGATTGAATCCATTGTCTAGTGTGTCTAGGCAGGTACTCATCATTTGAGCCACACCTCCAGCTTCTTTTTTTGTAATAGCCATTTTTGAGGTAGGGTCTTTATGGCTAGTCTGGCTTGGGCTGCAATCCTACTTGTTGCCGGGCATGACATAAGTACATGACACTGTCCCCAGTCATGTTGCTGGGATAACAGGCATGTGCACTGCACCCAGCTATTGGTTGAGATGGAGTCTCTTGAATTTTCCACCTGGGCTAGCCTCAAACTATAATCCCCTTAGTCCCCACCTCCTGAGTAGCCAGACTATACACTTGAGCTATTGTGCCCAGTCTTATCTACCTGATTTCCTATGGAGTACTCTGGTCATGAGATTTAATAGAAACTGTCAGTATGTGAGTCTGCTCTCTGGCTCATGAGTGAATCCACTGTCCTTTGGACATATGATTCAACCTGGACCAGACTCCTTTTTCCAGACAAAATGGCTTTTGGTTTATCTGAGACGATATAAAGCTTATTAGATGAACATGAAGGCAGAAACCTAGACTAAGCCTTTTATCTCTAGTTTTTAAGGTTTCTTTGGTCCTGTGGTTACAATTCACTTTGGATACCAAGACATATCCATGTTACTTAGATCTGTAGGACACTTCTTTTATGTTTGACTTATGCTCCCCTTTCCCCCCCCCCCCCTTTTGTTTCAACTCAGGACCTCATGCTCCAAGTGAACCTTTTTGCTTTATGGCTGAAGTTCTACCACTTGAGACAGCTTCACTTCTTGCTTTTTGCAGGCTATATGGAGAGGAGCCTCCAGGATTTGTCTGAGCTGGCTCAAAATCATGAGCCTCCTTGAGTTGGTAGGATTATAGGTCTAAACCACTGGCATATGGCTCATCCTTTATTGTTAAGCTAGTTGGATTTAAGTGTAAAGATGATCACCTATCTGTTTTCAAGCAACAGGAGCTAAGTCAACATGAGTTCATCTACTCTCTGTAGCTCAATCCTAACACACAATATGAAGACAGAGAGATTTAATACAACAGATTGTTTATTTTTCTCATGCTACAAAAATAGCCCTATATTATTAGGAAAATATAGTCAGAGCTACTTTCCTTAGGCTATACATAAAATCTTAACATCAGAGGCAGTACAGATAGTACAGATAGTTTTTAAACTGAATAAGCACCAATGCACCTATTTTAAGAAAAACCCAAGTAATTTGAGGCTTTTGGAGAACAACATGCATCAAAACAGCTGCAGACACTTTTCAGTAAGGTAAAAGGAATAAAATAAATATAAATCCTTTGGATAAATGTAAAAGAATTTAACAGAATTTTTAAAAATGAAGACACGAGTCAGGTATAACCTTTGTTTCTCAATGCTTATCTAAACTTTTATCAGACTACTGTGAATATTAAAACCCTATCTTTGACTCAGAATGTTAGCAATAATACTGATGCATTTGCAAAGATTTTTCCAACTGAATGCTTCTGGTCCAGAAAAATATTTTAGGTGTATTACTGATGGCAGACTGTGGTGTTAATATAATTAATGTCCTAAAATCTTCTGAAAAGTGACAGACCTCAAAGGCCCAGCTACTCATTTGTCCCGTTAAAATGAGCAATGTAAATAAGTAGCACTTTATGCAGTGGCAGCACAATTGAGTGGTATAATCACTGCATAAATACTATACCTTGAAGACCATCTACTCAAATCAAACAGATTCTTCTTGTGAGCACAACTCGGGGTGTGTGGTTGTATGAAAAGTTAATAGATAACAAAATAAAGAAGATGAAATGCAACTCTAGGTTCTCTAGTTTTTAAGTTACCCTTTCAGAATGTCTTAAATGGAGTAATCCTCATATAATGTTTTAAGGAAAGGACCTCATGTAAAAGACATATATTTGATTCTGATACATTTTGCAGTCTTAATAAGATGAATTCCTATTAGTGCTAGAATTCAAAATGAAAAAAGTAACCATGCTAACAGTTGATATATCTTAAGTCTTAACAGTTGCTTTCTACTGATGGTAGAAATAACATTAAATAGTATAGGATAGTGAAAAGTCAATAAGAAGTGGAAAAATACAACTCATCTGACATGGTGTATGTACTAAAAAATATATTTGAATTCTGTAACATTAGTTCTAGGTACTATTTAAACTGTAGTCCTGTATAAATTAGCATTAATATATCTCTGCCAAATTGTTCTGCTCCTTAATAATTCAGCATCTATACTTTCTACTGTTTGTTTACTTATCAAGAATATTTTCTATTTCAGAATTCTAGTACAGTAGGAATCAGGCTCTTAAAATTCTCACAAGGATGCAGGAAAGTCCCCCAAAACAGTTAAAACCTGGATTACACAAAGGTTAACGTTTTTTTTTTTCAGAAACAGCTACAATTTCTGAAAAACTTGAATTAAATATAACCATTAAATAGAATACATTAAATAATCTGATATAAAGGAAGCAAAAATTAGTGTAGCCTGAAGCCCAAACAGAAATTTCTTCCTCATAGTTTCATCAGGAAGGTTTCCTTGATGCCTATATGCTTCGTTCACATCAGCACCGCTTAAAATTATAGATTCATTCTTTATTGAATTATATACAATTCAAAGTATACTACTTCCTGGTCATGACCATGCCAAACTGAACAAAAATCCTAGCTTTCTTACATCCTATGCAGATATGGTACCTCTCCCATCATACAAAGTTCATTTAACCAGTGCATGGGACTCAGAATGGATTTTAAGAGCTATCAACCAATCTTGCTTGAAAAAGGTGGGACTATACTTCCTGGGTGAGTTCTCATACACAGGATTTGCTCTTCTTTCTCCTTCTTTTGCAGGACTCAACCATTTTATACTTTTTGTATGTATTCCCTTCAAGGCTCAGGTATTGCATTCCGTAGTCTATAGTAAAGTAAGTTTGTGCAGAAGCAGTTTGAGAAGTCACCCTGGATGTTACATATGTTATTGAAGGAAGTTTTCCTTCAAAATGACTACTTCCCTCCTCTCGCTATGGATCAATGTGAAAATCATAATGAAAGAAATTATCCTTCAGAGTAGTTGTTGAGCAGTAGAATTCAGTTCTATGCAGTTTTAATACCTCTCTAAGGCAGAAAAAATGTTTTGATTCTCGACATCCAAATAAGTTCCCTTACTCAAAGACTCAATAAACACCCTCTCCCCCAACCCCACCACACACAAATGCACATGCACAATTAGACTAAGCTACAACAATCAATCAAATAAACTTTTGCCTTTGGAGTTCTTAGAAAGGAAGCATGAGCAACTACTTTATAGAGAAGGGTTTTCATCCATGTGTAAACTTCAATCTTTGCTGTTAAAAATTAAGACAATATGAAACAAGCATTTAGTCAAATAATGACGTTATTTATTTCTTGAAATAATTATTACACTCAAATCAGCCAAAAAATTGTAAACAAACCCCAAACAGTACATTACATTTGAGGCTAGTTAACTACTTAATGCATTCCAAGTTTGAATGTATTTATCATCCGATAATCTTCTTTAAGAACTTTCTAATATTTGCTTGGCTTAATAAAAAGATCATAGTAAAATAGCAATATCAATTTGCTCCCATTCTCCTCTACTAAGTGTCCAAGAATATAATTGGAAGTGCTTCCTAAGAATCTATTTCTCAACTCTTATTTCCCATGAAATCCTCATACAAAGACAAACAAGTCTCTCTAATGTAAAACAGTTCACTTCTTTGCCAGGATAGGGCCTTGACTGATCAGCTCATTTCCCCTGCACACTGCTGAAAGAAATGTGTCTCCTACTGCTCATTTTCAAGAAGCATTTTGGAGGCATGTTATGAAGAATGAGTTTATTTTTCTATTTTGGCTTGTTTTACCACCATCATATATAAACAGCAGAAACAATTAAAATATAAGAACTTTTTTTTTTTGTGCTGGTATTAGGGCTTGAACTCAGGGCCTAGGCAGTGTCCCTGAGGTTTTTTTTTCTTTTCTTTTTTTCCTGCTTAAGGCTAGCACTGTACCACTTGAGCCACAGCTCTAGCTTTTTGGTGGTTAATTGGTGAACAGTCTCATGGACTGTCCTGCCTGAGCTGGCTTTGAACTGTGATCCTCAGATCTCAGCATTCTGAGTAGCTAGGATTATAGGCGTGAGCCACTGGAGCCTGGCTGGGACAATTTTTAGTCGTCCTTATTACAGCCAATTGGAAGGCACTTTGCATTTGTGTATAAATAACCTAGAATCTATTTGGTTGATCAACTCTAACCTAATAATCACTACCTTCAAAAATAAATCGCACCAGAGGTTGTGTTATATGTCATCATGGAGCGACATGCAGTTTGATCTTGGCAATAGGGACAGCCATGAGTTCTCGTGTTTGTTTCTAGTCTTAATCAATCCCATAGTATAGTCTTACGAGTAACAGTGAATTACTTTTATACAATCATCCCTGACATGCACAGCCATTACTTTAAGGTCAATAGACCAATATGAATCTTAATTTCCTCCCATTACAGTATGACTTCCAAACTGATTTTCTGTGTCTAATTCTGTTATTTCTGCCCATATCTCCCTTTCCTATTGGTAGGAAAATAGTTACAATAACCATAAAGGTTTTCTTTGTGGCATAAGAAAAAAAATCTAAAATTTTGCCAATCTAAGTGGTGGGGAAGCCTTTCTTCCTGTTTGCTTGTTTTTACCTATTTTATTATCCTTACTTTCTGACTTGAGGCCACACGTCCCATTCAAGTTCAGAAACAAGCATATTTATTATTCCAATGCACAGTATACTACTCTATTCCAATGGCATGGACTCTTTTTAATCTTAAGGGCTCTAGGCTGTCTGGAGAGGCTGGAAAGAACCAGGTTACTGCAGTGAAGGAGCTGGCTATACGTGATAGGTTGCACGTGAAGACTCGGTGGTTCTCCTTCCTCTAGCCTTGAGAAAAGACCTAAGGTGTGAGATGGATCTTGGATTTTTGAAACAACTCTGGGAGGTAGTAGAATATGTCTTTTTAAGAGCAATTGCACCCATTTTTCTCAAACATATGAGGTGCTTCAGATGCAAATGTAATAAGTGATATGTAGATATGTGTGAGATACATCAGAGGAGTTTGTCACTAGTGTTTGATTTGAATGTGAAAATCATTTTACAATATTTTTTATATCCTTACCTTCCAGAGCTGTGTAACAAAGAATTTGCTTCATTAAGGCCATTTTGTGTTACTTATTCATAGAGTGAAAACAAGAACCAAGGCTCACAAGCTTCCTGATCATACCAATTAGCAAAAAGTCAGGTCTGGAACACTGGTCTCCTTAGAGCCTAAGGGACAGTGCTTTGTCCCACTTATACTCAGGGAGGTGTAGTGGGTGCTCTGCGCAAGTCATGTTTTCTTGCTGCCTGGCATTCCTCTAGTCAGGAAAAAGGACTGGGTCAACTGTATAGTTCGCTTGCACCAGCAAACCTGAATTAAAGCATCTGCCAACTAACTCTGGGGCTTTGCTTTCCTATGAGTAGCTTAGTCACAGATTTTGGCCTTGTAACAAGAAACTTCGGGGTCAGGCAGAAAAAAAAAATAAAAATCCCTGGATTCTAAGCTTGGTTCACGGGTACATGTCAGTGGCCGGTCCTCCTGTTCTTATGTGCTAGACTAAATTTCCAGCTCTGGTTGGGTTGGTGGCACTGCTAGTCCTCCCCATCCAATGAGCAGATGGTGAGAGGAGCAGTGTTGTTAGCACCAATGCTGTAGCAAGGACTAAAGTAGGGCAGGAGGCGCCCAGAGAAGGGCTGGCGGGGGAAAGTGAAAATGTGAGAGCAATTGTCAGTCACATTGTAGAAGGAGATATCATGGGCCTCATAATCTAGGAAGATTCCTACCCGGCGTGGAGGCACTGGCAAGGACAGGAGTGGGTACTCATTGGTGCCTGCCCTGTACTCAGTTCCCTTTCTCAGCCTTATCACCCAGAATCCATAGTCAGGGGACAAATAGACCACCTCTTTCCGGTCTACATTTTCCTTACACACTCCCAGGCCCCATTCAGACCTGTTTCCCACCTCTACCTCCCAGTAGTGTCGGCCTGAGGAGATGCACTGACTTCCCAGGACAATATTGTAACGGTAAAATCTCTCAGGGTTATCCGGCAGTTTCTGCTGAATGTCTCCATAGTGCACACATTTTCTATCCTCTGACACGATGAGGCGGGAGTAAGCTGTATCTGGATCTAGGCGCACATCAGCTAGGGAAAAAGATCTTGGTTGGTAACACCAATAAAGAACAAGGGGATCTGGGGGAATTCTTTTTGGTGCCAGTGACGGATGGGAGTGGGGTGGGGCCAGATGAGGCATCCAGAGGGCACTGAGCTGTTTTGTTTCAGTGGGAAGTCCCTCCCGCTGCCCATCACAGTCTCTCCCAGTATCAATTACCTGCATAGGTCTTCAGGATCTTTCTTAGCCCCAGCACACAGCAATTGGTCCTCAGCTCGAGAGAGACTGGTTCTGGCCGCTGAAGGCTCCAAGACTTGCTCCTGGCAGAGGAGAGAGGAGTGCTGACTTTGCCCATGGGCAGAGTATGGGGAAGAAGGGCTTGGCCAGAGACTATTAGTGGGTGTCCTTGCCATTACTGACAGACATGTAATAAGGGGTTGGCAGTTTGGCTCAGCCTCAAACTGTTTTGTGCAGCTCCCCCCCCGCCCCACCATGCTGTAGGAAGAGTTAAGTGTACATCTGGGAAAGGAAGCAATGTGCTATAAAGGAGAAAGGTTAAATACTCAGAGTGGGCAAGACCATCTTCTTTCCTTTCCTCTTACAACTGTCTACTTGAAACCACATGTTTTATAATCTTTACTTGAAATTTTTACTGGTAATACAAAAAAAAATATGAACGTGATTAACGGAAGAAAAAGGAAAGATGAAAATGGATAAAGCTTCTTTGGCCAATATCATGTAAGAGGCAGGAGTCTGTAGAGAAACATTCTTCCTGTGGGTGGCAGTCTAGGCTCTTTCCCCATCTCTGGCTGGACACCTCTACCATCTATAAGGGCTGCCTAGAAGCTCCAAGGACTGGCACATACCTGTTTAAGACTTCATGAATATCCTAGGAGAAAAAAAAATAACAGCATATGAGTATGTGCTGTCTCAGGGGAACTAGACAGACAGTGACTTTGGGAGGGGATTTTCAAAGTGAGATAGATACCAAGGCAGGGGGGAAAAGCTGTTCAGGGCCACAGGGAGAGCTTTTGAGAGGGCAGCTGAATGCAATCAACTGCACTAGCTGCCGCCAAGCTCCATCTCCTGACTCCCAGGATGGAAGGAAGGGGCTGGAATGATGCCACACTGCCTGTGTCCCTGCTGTGCTATTCCTAGCTAAGTGAACGACCTGGCCTCCAGGCAGGGGAGGAGCACAGCAATTATTAGCTGGAGCATACAGCTAGCAGGCAGAGTGATGATAAGAAGACCGGGTGTTCTTGTCTGGAATCTCACTCATTCTAACTTTAGCTTTCCCTCAGGCTTTCCAGGAAAGGCTGCCACTCACCTGAAGCATCCAGCGGGCAGGCCTCTGTGATCTCTCTTCTAGCTCCACAATCATCCTCCACAGGGTTTGGCTCTGCTGGATGAGCTTCAAGTGATTCAACTCCAGTTTGTGTTCTGTCTCCTCCTTCTCTAGCTCCAGGCTGGCCAGAGCTGCCACTGCCTCCACCTCTATGTACTGAACAGGTAGGTTGTTTTTTTCTAGCAATTGCTGGCATTTCTCAAACTCCCATATGATACTCTGCTTTCGAGTTTCCACTTGAATCTGAAGAGTTAAGACTGGAGTCAGTACTGATATTGAGTATAAGGATCACTGGGGATTAAAGATAATGACGTGTGCATTATCCATATATTCTGTAAATGTTTGATACTGTTCAATCTTTTGATCTAACCAGTTACTAGGAGCTACAGAAGCAAAGACAAGGGATAGTTTTTTCTTACTTTTCTTTCCCATAGCTCCTAGGTATTATCCTGGGACTCTTTTTCAGGCTAAGTATAACCATGTCCAAAATACTTCGGAGGTGACTTTCTAATATTTTAATATCTGAGCTCAGCAACTATATTTGAACTTAGGAAAGCAACAGAAACTATGCCTCACTAGCATTCTACAAGTTGCACTAAGTGAATGTGTACATAAGGCATATATTTTTCTTCTTTACATATGAGGACATTAGGTCAGAGAATATGGCATATGGCTTTATCATGATCTTTTTTTTCTTTTTTGACAGTACTGGAATTTGAACCCAGGGCTTCACACTTGCTAGACAGGCACTTTACTGCTTGAGCCATACCTCCAACCCTCCCTTACAATCAAGACATTGCAATGGCACTAGGCATAGTGGCTCAAGCCTGTAATCCAGCTATTTGGAGAGTGGAGATTGGGAGAATAGTGGTTTTAGGTCATTTTGGGCAAAAAGCTAATGAGTTTCAACCTCTAAACGGGGCCAATTATTCCAGTTATGTGGAAGGTTTAAATAGGAAGATTAGGGACCAAGTAGACCCTGATTAAAAAGATTATATTTGAAAAAAAAAATAACTAAAGTGAAAAGGGGCTGGGGCCATGCCTCCAATGGAAGAGCATATCCCCAGCAAATGTAAGGTACTGAGTTCAAGCTCCAGTTCTTTGTGTGTGCCACCAAAAAAAAAAGGGCAAGTTGGCATGGAGAAGTTTTAGGCCCGAGATATGTAAAAACAAAGCTGGTATTAGGATCTCAGAGTCCCTGACCCCAATCCTGCTTGGCAGAGATAAGGAAACTACCAGTATCAGTTCCCAAACAACACAGAGGCAACATAAACTCCTTTTGGAGGTGACAACTTGCCTTCCAGTTGGCAGTTCGTTTCCTCTCACTAACTTCTAGCTTCCAGGCTTCTTCTTGTTCTTTTCTTAGATGTTCCAGAGCCTCATGGAGTTTCCACTGCAAGAAACGTATTAAAAATCTCATGAGGTCACCTCAGGCAGCCCAGGTTGGTAAATATAGGTGTCCTAACATTAGCAGATGACAGGAAAACCAGTGTCCTTCAGGCAGTAGACTGGTCCATGCTAGGAGGACTGCTCCAGAGGAAACAGGGTCCACCCAGATGATACTCTTGGTAGCTCTAGGGCTGAAAATCCATGTTAACTCCTATAGTACCTAAGTGTTTGTAAAGTAGAAGAAAAGATCTACCTTCAAGCTTTCTAATAAATTAAGGAAAAAACCAACAGACCTTCCTGTCTATGTCCATTTTTTTTTCTTTTCTATCTTGTTCTCTATGGTCTCTCAGAACCTTCTATTAAAAGTGTGGCTCAGGATCAGCAGCATCAGTACTGTCTGAAAGCTTGTTAAAAAGGCAGAATGTTGGGCTTCCCTCCAAACCTATCAAATGAGAATTTGATTTTGACCAACATCCTTGGGTAGTTCATGTGTTCATTAAAAGAAGCACTTTCCTAGGTTAGCAATACAGTCAATTTCCACTGGGAAGCATAACACAATGTGTTCTGATACTACTTTTAATTCTGATTATCCTATTTGTTAAAGATTTATCAAGTGCACTAAATATGCCTGGATACTTTCGGTCCCTTGATAGTGGTGTGGAAAACATTCAGTCAGATAGCTAGTAAGCGGGTGGAATTTAACCCAGTTCATAACTCTTATGTTTTAATGTTACACTATTTCCCTATTCTAATAGTCTCAAAACAAAATGTGCAAGCAGGTATGTTTAATGTTTTAGGAATTAATCACAGCACTTGTTAATTCACAGGACTTGTCTTACATTCTTACCCTTTAATCTTGATACCAAGAAAGAAAATTAAGACCAGAAAAGGATTAATTGCCAAATCATTGGGATAATGGAGTTGATGGGATGGTTGGAAGCTGACAGGGTGTGTATGGGAAAGGAACTGAAGGTACAACAGAGATGGCACATCCTAGAGGGCAAGGGGACCAAGAGGAGTTATAAAACAACAAAATCCAAAACACAAGCCCTGCCATGATCAAGAACTAAAGTCCAAACCTTTCATCTTCTTTTAACTCATTTACTCTAATCAGAACAAGACTACCGATATATATTAATGCATGTTTAGTGCTTAAGCATATCCTAGTACTTGGCAAGTTATTCCTAAGTGATTGGTCCACAATCCTTTTCAATGATTATGATCTCCAAATTCTAAGCTTCAGTTTTATCTAGAAAATGTCACCTTCATTTTCACTGACCTAAGGTTCACAGGTTCTGATAGATGCAGCCTGGACTGATACTCTTAGCTAAACTCATCCATTCACCTCTAACCAAAACAAAAATTGCCCTCCTTCCTATTTTCAATACTGAAGTCATCTCTTTATTAGGTAAATTGGGCTTGGAGAGAAAGAAATTCTAGGTCATGAATAAAAGCAAAAGTATTGAACAGTGCATTAGCTCTCAGGATCTGTGAGTGTCATGAACCAGAGGAGTCATCTTAAGTCTCTGGCAGTCAGGACCTTAATGTACAAATGACCAAGTGAAGGGCAGAGGAAAGACTTGAATGGCTGGGTTCTATCTCCCACCTTATACTCCCAAGCAACATCTTCCATGGGCAGCACAGAGTGGGCCTCATGCTCTGGGGATTGGCTGCAACTCTTACACATCATGGCGCCATCCTCTTGGCAGAACATCTTTAGTTGTTCCCCATGGAGCTCACACACATCACTCTTTAGTCCCATTTCTGGACATGGCCCTAGTTGTCGGACTTTTTCTACAACATTGGCTAGCTGCCAATTAGGCCTCAGATTCTTTGGCTGCACAGGAGCTCTACAGAGAGGACAGGTATAACCCCAGTTCTGGGATTCTCCTGGGACCTTCCAGAGGCCAGAGAGACAGCTGTGGCAGAAAGTGTGGCCACAGTCGATGCTCATGGGATCCTTCAGGAAGGTCATGCAGATGGGGCAGGCCACTTCTTCTACAATGGCTTCCACCAAGGCTTTAGGATCCATGCTTTCTTCTCACGTAAGATAAAACCACAAAGAAGTATTGAAGGCTGCAAAGAGTAAAAGAAAACAAGAGAAAAATGTAACAGGAGAACAGAGAGATCAATAAATAGTGACTGCAAAACAAAAAACATTCCTATTGGATCTTTATTGAGCTTAAGCTTAATCAAGCATTATTATTAAGCCTTTTCAACTACTATTAAACATTCTGACTGGCCACATCACTCATAACACAGAAAGGATATACCAGATTGGGAGTGATTTGGCCTAAATGAATAGATTTGGGGTATTCTCAGTTCTTATTTATTTAACCAACTCTGATTCTGCTCTGGTCTGCTCTATCAGACCATCCCCACTTTTTGATTATGATCTATAATCAGCACAGTTTTTTTTTTCTCGAACTAGAGGAAGTCACATGAAATGTGGTGTTTTCAATACCCAGAATAAGGTCTAGCCTCACTCTCTGGCATAAGAATACACATATACTTTGTGGTGCAAAAAGCCATATGCCAATGCCCACTGCCTAAATGCTCAATTTGTTTTCTTATGCTGTACACTGAGATGTAAAAATGTAAGAGAAACAGCAGTTCCCTTGCATTCTCTTGTGCCCTGCAAACATCCGCCTACTTCTCCAGCACTAATATGCTTATTTAACATCCAGGACCCTCTCTCCAGATTGTAGTGATGTATTAGAAGCAGATACGAACTGATAAACCTTGGAAGATAATGTGCTGATGACCAAGCCCATATTGATGAATTCATTATTCCAGAAAGAAACAGTTGAGACTTTTGCCAGGGCCTTGATGGGTATGGAGCTTGAATAGTTAATACCAGGCTCTGGCTCACTTGGAAGTATTTATTCATTCACTTTGCAGGTCTGTGTTTCTAGATAAGAGTCTGTAAAGGGAAAAGCCATGTTGGTTTAGTACTGTTATCCATAACAACTAAATAGAAGCTGTCATGCAGATACTGGCTGAATAAATTTGACAAATAAACAAACCAGGAAGGCATAGGAAAGTTTCTAAACTCAACATGCGTTTAAATTTTGTTAGCTAATTGACAGCATAAATCCGTAATAATAATAGCAAATATTCCTTGAGTACTTACAATGTATACCAGTTCTGCATATTTTACATCAATGAACTTAGCTTATTTCATAATTCTCTCAATTCTCAGTCTACAGATGGGGTTCCACCATTCTATTTTAGGCAAAATATCTAAGCTGTTCAGCTTCAAAATATAACACAAATTCAAGAAAAGAGAAGAAATCATTATGATTTGGGTCATCCAGAGTGGCTTCCTAGAGGAAGCAGAGCAGTAGTAAATATTACAAGTGCTTTGTTACAGGCCATCTGCAGGTCAAGCCTTTTGTTTTTCCTTCTTCTACCATCACTGCCAAACTGTGGGATCCAGTATCTTAAAACCCCATTTTGATAAAGCACTAAACTCAAGAGTCTATTTTCTGGCTCCCCAGCACCAAGTTTAAGCTCCATACAACCTATATAATAATGAGGTAGATGGGTGGGGTTGAGATAAATTATGGGGAGGGGGGGAAGAGGATGATGCATGAGTTGACACTAATAAAAACACAATGTACTCATAAATGGACATGCTGAGTTGAAGTCCTTTTTGTACAACTACGTAAATACAAAAAAATTCTAAAAACAGGGTGGAAGCACATCATTGTGATACAGGGCCATGTACTACTGAAACATAAGAGTTAAAGGTTAAAAAGAAGTAAAAAGAGATATTGCTCTTCAATGGAAGACCCGTTTTAATGTTCTCATTTATACATAAAATGACTTGGACAAACCTTGGATGATTAAACATTTTTAGAGGCCATGAAGGTACCTCTGGGCAGAAGCGGAGAGGCAATCTGGGAAAGACTTTTGAGGGGACAGGGTGGGTGGGTGCCTGTTAATAAGAGACTCGGGGTGCACCTGAGGGGGGAAAGAGGAGGAAGGGGGGGAGGGGGCAGGGGAAAAAGGCAGAGGGGAGGGGCTGGGTGGCATTTGTGAATGACTCTGGGCTCACCAAAGGAAGAGGGGGAGGGGAAGAGGAGGAGGGGGACGGGAAGGGGAGGGGCCAGAGGACGATCTAGAGGTGGGGGGGGGGAAGGGGCAAGGAGAGGGGCGGGGGCATGAAGAGAGGAGTCCGTTATCAGTTTGGAAAAGCCTTTTGGGGGAGATAGGCCAGGCCGGGCACCTGTTAGGGGCTCCTGGCGAGCCTGAGGGGGAGAAAGGAAGACAGGGGGGAAGATTGGGGAGCCAGTTTGGAAAAGACTTGGGAGGGGCCGCGATGGTTCTTGCGAAGGCCTCGGGGCGCCCCGGAGGGGAAGGGGGGAGCGGGAGAGGAGGAGGGAGCGGTGACCCCGGGGTTGCGGGCGGGGGGTGGGGGCCTTGGGGCCTGGGGCACGGGGAGGCCCGAGGGGAGGAGGGCGGCGCGGCGGAAAACCGAAGCAGAGACGCCTGGCGGCTGAGGCTCCGGCGTCAGAAGCGACGCGGCGTCTCCACGGCACAAGGCACTTACCCGGCCGCCCGGCGCCCGAGGCCTGGGACCCAATCCCGGGAGGAAGGCCTACAAGTCGAGGGCTCCGCGGTGGCGGCGATCCCCCTCCGCGCGCCAGACTCCGCCGTAAGTCCCGCCTACAGCGCCGGAGTCAATGAGCGGAGGCGACTTCCAGCCGCCGGGGCCGCCTCGCTGGTGACGTACAGGAGGAGCAGCCAATCACCGACAGGGATCGGGACTGCCCTAGCCTATCGGAGATCGAGGCTGGAGCTCCGCTCGCCTGTAGGGCGTGTCAAAGTTATTTTGTCTGCTTGGCTTAGCGAAGGTTCCGGCTGGGAGTGGCTTAATGGAGGCTGGGGGGGGGGGCGGTTCTCCAGTCACGCAGGCCTTGCAGTCGGAGGGCTCTGTTAGCCATCGCCCGGGGCTCACTCCTATAATTCTAGCTAACTCAGGAAGCTGGGATCGGACGCTCGCAGCCCCAAATCAGCCCGTACAGGAAAAGTCCCTGAGACTCTTTTATCTCCAGTTGAACCACCCAAAAACCTGGACGTGGAGCTGTGGCTCAAGGGGTAGAGCCCTAGAAAACGACCCCTCACCCTCCCAAGATAAAAATGCAGTTATCGGTTCATTGGCATTTTCCAGCTTCAATTTAGTGACAAGACTTGGTTCTGTGACCTCAGGGACAGGCTGAGACCCCCCACAGGCAGTAGATTTTTTTTTTTTAAATTTATTTTAGTTTTTGGTACCAGGACTGGGGCATGAAGTCAGGGCCTAGCTGCTGTTGCTTAGCTTTTATTGCTCAAGGCTAGAGTTCTGTCACTTAAATTATAGCTCTTCCACTTCTGGCTTTTGGGTGGATAATTGGAGATAAGAATCTCACAGACTTTCTTTCTTGCCTGGGCTGGCTTCCAGCTGCGATCCCCAGATCCTAGCCTTCTGAGATTATAAGTGAGCCACTGGCGCCCTGCAGCAGTACACTGTTTCTCCACTATCTCCCCATCCAGGCACTAGGTCCTGGGTTCTCACGGAAAAACTTTCCTAGGCTTCCTAGCCGACTTTCACAAGCATCTTTGCGTCACTCTTGTGATGAACCAGTTTTGGATATTGGGCTATGATGGAGAAGTAGAATCCTTGGTCATAAATCATCATTTTATTATTTGTTTGTTTATTTGCTGATCCTGGGGCCTGAACTGAGGATCTGGGTGCTGGCCTTGAGCTTTTATGTTCAAAGTTCGTGCTCAACCACTTGGGTCACACCTCTACTTCCATTAAAAAAACCCCCAAACCATTGTCTTTTTCACACACATACACCCTTATCCAAATACAGACACACATATCACACACATGCATGCACACACCACACACAAACTCATACACCACACACATGCTGGGGCGAGGATCTAGATTGCTCTTTATACAACCAGGGCTTTGTCTTTTTTTTCTTTCTTTTTCTGATATTTAGACTTTTGTCAAGTAAGTGAAGGCATAGACTGTTCTCATGAAAGCAGCCAAAAATCCTCTAATTGAAATCAAGTTTCAAGTAGTATCTTCATTGTTAGAACCGACACTCTAGATCCTCCTGCCAACATCAGAGTCCAGGTCAAGCTTAAAATTATGAAGAACCATGCCTAAAATATCCTGAGATAAATGGGATCACAAACATAGAAAGAATAAATGTACCTGATGTCTAAGCTGGATTGTGTGCTTCATCTGGTTGGAAAGAAAGAACAGTCCTAATGGGATAGTTAATCATTTAATAGAACCAGACACAGTAAACATTTGTTGAGCATCAGTACAGAGAATACTGGAATTATAACTATGGTTCATGTAAACAGTGCTTTTAAAGAACTCAAAGTTGATTGTACTTCTGTAAAGTTTCTATAAAGTTAAAAGAATTAAGAAAAGTAGAGAGCTAAGGGAACCCCTGAACCTCATAATTATAGAAGGAGTCCAGAGATGAACACCATTATGTGCCATACAACTGTCCTGCTAAAGCGACTTCTGATTTTTCTTCTCTCACACCTTGTGAAGAAGTATGAGCCACAGCCTAAGTTTCATATAATCTTAGGCATGAACTTTTAAAGTTGATCAACAGAAATTGCTAGAGGTAGAATGAGGAGGCTGAGAGGAATTGAAGCCAGTGGCAGCTAAGCTCGCTTCACCTTAAAATTATCTTCGAGATCGCCATCTCTCATGATGATGTTAATATTTACTGTTCTTCACCTATTTCAAAAAGTCTTCAATGTGCAAAAGGCAAGCCTGACACTCTCCAGGGTTCCAAGTAGGGGAAGTTAGAGTACCTCTCTTTTCTGTTTATTCAGTGCTAGCCCCAGCCAAGAGAGAACAAATCTCATTCCAGAGCAGCAAAACTCCTAGACTTTGTTTGACTCTAATGTGAGATGAGGGGATCAGGGATTGAAGAGGATGTGAGTCTAGACCTAAGACCTATGATTCTGTCTAGAAGAGGTAAAGGGCCTTTCTGAAAGTGCTCCTGGCCTTGGAGGTAAGGTGTCACTAAGAATTTGTATTAGGAGCCAAGCACTGGTGGCTCATACATGTAATCCCAGTGACTCAGGAGGCTGAGATCTTAGATTTGTTTAAACTTTAAATCTCTTGGTAAATTATCTTAAACTTTAAATCTCTCAGTGAATTGCCTTTCTACAAGCAGCAATGTATTTATGATTATGAATATATTGTTTAACTTTAAAAATAATTTTGACAAGTTCCATGATCTGTTTTCATATATGTATTTAAAGTGCTTGCACTTCATATTCACTTAATCTTCTTTCTCCCTCCCCATTCCATCCATTTTTCAGTTGATGAGAACTTAGGTTGACTGCATATTTTGACTATTGTGAACAGTGCTACAATAAACATGGATGTGTAAGTACCTTAATTGCTTGTTGACCTGCTTTCCTGCATCAGCATCTGTTTGGGGCTCCTAGGTAAAAAATCAGATGGGTATAGCTATTTGGGGGCTTATTTTTGGATTCTTAAAGTTCTCTTCTGTTGATCTGAAAGCCCATGGATTGGGAGAAGATCTTTACTAGTCATACAACAGACAAGGGTCTCATATCTAAAATATACTTAGAACTCAAAAAACTAAATCCTCCAACAACAAATCCTCAAAAAAACAACTGCCCCATTAATAAGTAGGCTACAGACTTAAACAGAGACTTCTCTGAAGAGGAGATAAGAATGGCCAGTAGACACATGAAGAAATGCTCAACTTCCCTAGACATAAAAGAAATGCAAATCAAAACAGCATTGAGATTCCACCTCACCCCAGTTAGAATGGCTATAATCAAGAAATTTAATAACAACGGATGCTGGAGGGGCTGTGGCCAAAAGGGAACCCTACTGCATTGTTGGTGGGAATATAAACTTGTTTAACCACTCTGGAAAGCAGTATGGAGGTTCCTCAAAAGACTATAAAGAGAGATACCCTATGACCCAGCAATCCCACTTTTGGACATTTACCTAAATGATCACAAACAAGGCTATACTAAAGCTAACAGCACAACTATGTTTATCGCAGCATTATTCATCATAGCTGAGATATGGAACCAACCCAGATGCCCCTCAGTAGATGAATGGATCAAGAAAATGTGGTATATTTATACAATGGAAATCTATGCCTCCATCAGAAAGAATGACATCATCCCATTTGTTAGGAAATGGAAAGACTTGGAAAAAATTATACTAAGTGAAGTAAGCCAGGCTCAAAGAAACATAGGTCCCATGGTTTCCCTTATTTGCAATAACTAGTATATTTCAAGCAGAAAAGGTCAAAAGGTATGTACATATGACCATATAAAATGATGTTAAGTGAAATGAACCCCAAGATAGGGACACAAGTAGTTTTTTTCTTTCTTGCTATTGTTTTTAACCTATTTAAAATGTACTATGTGATTTTTTTTGTCTTGTATGTTCTTCCTCCATGGTATAACCCCTGTTTTCACTGTATTTGATGTTGGTGCCCTGCATCTTGTATATACATTTTTCTAATTTGGGGAGGGGAAGGGAAATAACAAAATGCTGAAATAAGGATACAAGATGAACCATTGTAACAATGAGATGTACAAGACACCATGTTGAAAATGAACTTTACAACTTGGGGGGAGGGAAGGGAGGAGTTGTGGAGGTGAGGAGGGAAGGGATGGTAGGGGAAAAACAAAGGAGGAGGTAACAATGCTCAATAGGAAATGGACTCATTACCTTACACATGTAACTGTAATTGCTCCATACAGTATTTTTACAATAAAAACATAAAAATAACAAAAGGAAAAAAAATTCTCTTCTATCGATCTATGTGCCTAGATGGTATGGTGTGTATTTGTGTGTGTGTGTGTGTGTGTGTGTGTGTGTGTGTGTGTGTGTACTGGTCTAGGGCTTAAACTCAATTTTTTTTTCTCACGGGTGTTGTCACTCTACCACTTACATCCTACTTCTAATCTAGCATTTTGCTGCTTAATTGGAGATAGAGTCCTGAAGACTTTTCTCCCCAAACTGGCTTTGAGCATCAATTCTGTACGTCTCAGCCTCCTGAGTAGACAGAATTATAGGTTTAAACTATTGGCAGCTGGCTTACATGCTGTGTGTGTGTGTGTGTGTGTGTGTGTGTGTGTGTGTGTATTTCTACCAATACTATTTTGTTTTTGTTACTATGACCCTGTAATATAATATTGTGATACTTCCAGCACTGCTCATTTTTTTTCAAGATTGACTATTCAAGATCTGTTGTGCTTCAAATAAGTTTTAGATTTGATTTTTCTATTTCTGTGAAAATTGAAAATTTGATAGGAATTTTATTGCATCTATAGATTGCTTTCAGTAGTATAGCCAATTTCTCAATGTTAATTCTACTGACACATACATTGGTATTTCCTGACTGAAAAAATGGTGGCATTAGGCAGCTGCAAATGAACTGTGGATGCTCATAGTAGTAGGAGAACATTCTCCAGTATACAGTTTCTTGTACAAGTGACACCTAAAACACAATCTTAAAGGCTTGTTGGAATTTAGAGGAAGGACACAGAGGGTTGTCCATTCCAGACAAAGCAAGAGTTTGAGCAAATATTCAGAAGTAGGTGGTGAGGAGAGAGAATTGTCTTTTGAGGAACTGAAATAATGCTTCTGAGGCCTAAGGTGAGGGAGAGTGAGGGATTGTGAGGTGGGTGATGTCAAAATTAGACAAGTTCATGTCCTTCAGATCCCAGGCATTTCAATATGTCCCTGTAGCTTTCCATTTATATTGAATCATTTCATTACTGTGAAAAACTATAGGGTAACTGTTATTCTCTCTTTCTCTCTCCCTCCCTCTCTCTCTCTCTCTCTTCATTTTTGTGCTAGTCCTGGTGCTTGAACTCAGAGCCTGGGTACTGCCTCTGAGATTTTTTTCCCCTCAAGGCTAGCACTCTACCACTTGAGCCACAGCTCCACTTCCAGCTTTTTTTGGTGCTTAATTGGAGCTGAGAGTCTCATCGACTTTCCTGTGAAGGCTGGCTTTGACTCTTGATCCTTTTCAGATCTCATCCTTCTGAGTAGCCAGGACTACAGGCATGAGCCACCAGAGTCTGGCTATAGCTATTATTTTTAAAGTTATACTTCAGTCTGTGTTATGCAGTGAGATATCAGTTTGATGTTAGCTGTACCTTCCAAAACATTAACAGTATCAACCTATGAGACATGCCTCAACAAAAACCACAATAGATTTGTGGGTTATGATTGAACATCAAGAAGAAGAATTTCTTCTGGTGAGACATGCCTCAAAAAAACCAATAGATTTGTGGGTTAGATTGAACATCAAGAAGAAGAATTTCTATCTTATGAGTGAGTGAAGGACTATGTATACTTTCCCTTTTAAACAAATGTAGGCAGTGTTCTTCTTTCTTACAAAGACAAGAAGAGAGTAAAATGACTTGGAAGGTTTTAAAAGAGGCAGCCACTTCCTGAAGCCAGGACCGCCTCTTGTTCTCTGAAGTCAAGCTGGCAAAGGGGGATGAGTCAGGCCTGTCTGTACCATGGCTCATACCCAGTTGACTGCTGGCAGATCCACTGCTAAAACACCCAGTTGTTACTGGCAACAAAAGCCTCTTGCAAGAGTGCTCCCTCTACTGGAGGGGTGGAGGAACCTCATTGTTCCAGGTTTGGTACTGTGGCACTTCATAAAATTAGATGCTAACAGAATCCACTGAGCTTCTGCTGGGAGAAATTGCTTAGGACTGCAAAACAGATGGGCGCTTCCAGAGCGCAGCTATTGGTGCTTTGCAGAAGGCAGGTGAGTCCTATCTGGATAGCCTCTTTGAAGATACCAACCTGTCTGCTATCCATGCCAAACGTGTAACAATTGTGCTAAAAGATACCCAGCTAGCATGCTGTGTACATGGAGGATGTGCTTAAGAATCCATGAGGATGTTATCAGTAGTTCTGAATGTTAGAGTCTCCCCCTCCCCCCGTGGGGTCAAAAGGTACCTAAGTACATGATTGCGAGTGGAAAAATAGAAGACAGACATCAGGGATTGGAAGTATTTTCAATTTCATTTGTGTGTGAATTTTTAATAGATGGCAGGATGTAAGTCACTAACTCAAGTCAAATGTCTCACTGAACAAGTGTCAGCAGTTGAACTTTATAACAGTAAGTATAAATAAGCCTGTTAATTTTTTTCTGGACAATGCCAGCATTTGGATTTTGTTTTTGTTTTTCTTATTGATGGCAACCAAATAGTGTTTGTAGCATTTTTATCATAGAGTAGATTCCATCCATTCACTCTACTTTTTGGAGTTGTCCTACATGCAAGTTTTTTTTTTTGTTGTTGTTCGTTTTTGGTTGTGGAGCTTGAAGTCAGGGCCCGGGTGCTGTTCATGAGTTCTCTTTGCTCAAGGCTAGTGCTCTATCACTTGGAGCCACAGCTCTACTTTCTGTTTTTGAGAGTTAATTTGAGATAAGAGTCTCATGGGGATTTTTCTGCTCAAGCTGTCTTGGAACCATGGTCCTCAACCCTCCTGAGTAACTAGGATTACAGGCATGAGCCATCAGCTCCCAGCAAGCATGTGTTTTTAATGTTGTCTGTCTTCTGTGCTGTTCCTGTTAAGTTTGTTATTAAAATACACTAAAGTCCAAAAAATGTATTTAGAAGAGGGGTTGGTGGCATGGCTCAGCAGGTAGACTGCTAGCCAATGAACAAAGCATCAGGTATTGAGTCTGAGTCCTGCTTTTGCAGCTAGAAAAAAAGAAAAGAAAAGAAGTGTTTAAAAGACCTAACCTCAGAATATGAAGTGTCAGTGAAAGTAAAGGAAGGAAGAAGAGTAAAGTGATTCCATCAAGGTGGGGAATGAGCAAGTCTAAGGAAGGATGTTTGTTTAACAGCTAGCTGAAGGCCAAGGCAGGGACAGGACTAGGTGCTTTCACCATGAAGAAATGACATGTGAAGGCAGAAAGTGAGAGGGAGCATGCCACATGATGTGCTGGGACAATTTCTGTATATCTGGGACTTGGTACATTGAAAGAGAGGTAGAGTGGTTAGAGATGGGCATAGGCAAGCTACACCGAGGGGGCTCATGGGGTTGTTATGATCTGGGTTATGAATGTGAACTTCAACCTTTCATTCTAAAGACCATTGGAGTTCCTGGTACTCTGGAGCTGTTTGGAAGAATATGCTGGCCACACAGCCAACAGTGCATTTTCAGGAAGGTTCTTCAGTGAGACTGACCAGTGAACAGTTTGAAGATCAGTGAATCTCTTACCCAGATCAGTGAACAGTGGAGACTCTTTAACATTATTGGCAGAGTTCTTCAAGGCAATGGTCCAAGTAGACTTTCCATGATCTGGGTAAGAGATTACCCTGGCTTTGCCTGGAGAAAAGTTAGACGTGACAGAGGAAAAGAATCTAGTTCACATGATTTGTAGGAGACAAAAATAAAGAAGATTTGGTAGTACTGACTGGGATGTGTGTGTGTGTGTGTGTGTGTGTGTGAGAGAGAGAGAGAGAGAGAGAGAGAGAGAGAGAGAGGAGGGGGAGGGAGAAAGAAAGAGAGGGAGGGAGGGAGGAGGTGGGGAGGGAGGGAAAGGAATAATCTCCCATGAGCAACAGTAATTTCTGTGACAAAATAGAAAACAGATCATGAATGAGGTTCAAATTGGGATGACTAGAGGCGATGAACTTTGTTGATAATGAAATTAACACACTAAGTATTGAGTCTGAAGTGCCAGAAGAACCCTATGTTCAGTAGATAATATCATACCTTAAGTTTAGGAGAGTTTTCTGGTGTGTTTGAGTAATGGAAGCATGGGAGCAAACACAATTGCTTGGGTTGTTGTAAAGAGGGAGAAGATAGAAAGTAAAGTCTTGGAAAGGCTCTTTCCATTGACTTCAGCCTGTTGACATTTACATATGTCCAAGCTCTTCCCATTCTGCAATACACATTTAAAATCCCTCCTTGGAATTCTCAGCTCTTTATTACCATTTCACTTCTGCTCTTTAAAATAAAGGTCATCTGCATCTATTTCTCAACCCACTTCACTCAACCCCCATTCAAGGCTTTGTCCCCATTAAACCACCACAGCAGTTCTCAAAATAATCCACACTCTTCATTCCTTTGACAGCTGTGAAACTATTTCAGTGGGGTGTGCTACTACTTCATTGGCTTTTCCAGTTGTGTTTGACTAATAATAGCAAGCACAAACATCCACTGGAGAATAGTCAGTGTCTTCTGTTTCACAGCAAAATGTTTAGGCAAACTGTTAGTGAGTGAGTGGGTCCAAATCTGTTTCCTGACAGAGGACCACAGCAAACAACCAATCTACACGAGCTCATTTAGGGAAGGGTCGGAGAGCTGTGATTGTCCATGCATGGAGGAAAGAATTGTCTTGAGAGGGAAGGAGAACTGACAGGAAGTGTAGCCCAGGGGAAAGAGTTCAGATTTCAGACTCAGATTCTACATGCTTCACATTTCACCCTCTTAGCCTTTGCCCTCAGTGGGCACAAAGATCGAAATTTTCTTGAGTGTCCACAAGAGGGCAGCATCAAGAAGTCAGAAGCAGCAAACAGCTGATTTCAGTAGCAGTATCTATGTATAGGAGCTTTCTGGTGTGTAATCTCCATTCCGGTAACTCCTGCCTTCCACCCCACATCACATTCTCATTTCCTAAAGTGATCTCAGAAGAATTGAATAGGAGTCAGGCCTCAGCTTTCTTTGGGCATTTGGGACCCTGAGTCCCAGTTCACTTATCTCTCCTCTTACTCCCTAGGGCCCTCAGAAAAGGTATATATGGGTGGTGGCCTTGGACAGAGGCATTGATGATGGATGGACCAGCTTCAGACCAGGGACAGGAGGCAGAGGGAGGTTTTCTTGGATTTTTGCAAATCCTTAGGAACTGTGTACTGCAGGGAAGATGATGGTAGCTTAGTTCTGAGACATACCCAAGGAGAAATTTCTTCAAGCCTCTGAGAGGTTGTTCTAACCTTTGTCTACAATTCTAGCCTCCTACCTGCCATTTAGGAAGCAAGGCAAGGGGAATTAAGTTACCCAGGAAAATGTAAAATGTGTGTGTATGTGTGTGTGTGTGTGCGCGTGCATGTGCGTGTGCGTGCGTGCGTGTGATTGGTAATAAGAAAGTTTTGAAGCTGAACTAGAATGTTGAGTTGTAGCCACGCTGTAAAAGTCTTTGTAGACTGCAGAGCTGTTTATCTTGAAGGCTGGGGAGAATCATTCTGTAACTTGCTAAGCAGAAAAACAGACACTTCCAGTCCTGCTCTTTAGAGACAGGGGCATGGACAGTCCATCAGAGACAAAGCACACAGTTGGAATGGATCTTATTTGGGCAAGATGAACATGAGGCCCATAAAATACCCTGTAGAAATATCAAGCAGGTGGTAAGTTTTATGGCTGGCCCTCAAGCCAGAGGTTCAGAACAGAGTGTCCTGTGTAGGGAAAGAAGCTGAGCCTGGTGTGAAATACCCACCCGGGAGAACAGGTGGAGAAGGGGGTGTGCGTGTGGTCAGCAGATTGCAGTGGCGGCAGGGGGATTCACTCATTTTCCATGGATCAGCTGCATCTGCTTTCCATGCCACACCCCAGCTGCTGACTCTCCATGTGGATCTTGGGAGATCCGGAGGGCAGGTTCTGTTGTACTTTTTGTTGAGGACTGGTAATCACAGTTCTTTTTTACTGCTCCCCCTCCCCCCACAGATTTCTAGAACACCAAAACTGCTCTACACAGCTCTCTTCTTCTTCTTGTTGTTGTTTTATCATGTAGGAGAAAGAAATTGTATTTTTAGAATAGATTCCTGGGCCATCTGCTAGAAACTGATCTCCTGAGCTTGATGTATTTCCTGGGCCATGGTGTTTTTAGTTACTTCAGATGGTTCTATTAGGAGAGTTTTAGCCACACTACAAAGATATAAACATAAACTTCTGTCTTGAAATCCTGTTCCAGAGTGAGAACTTGCTTCTTGTCCTAGATCAGATTTTAGTAGATCTTAGAGGCAAGTGGAGACTGAATCTCAAAGTCTGGACCTAAATAATCCAGAAGAGCTCAGGTCAGATGGAAAGTCTGTGCAAACTTGTCTTCTCTTTGGAAAAGTTGCTAAGACCAGTGGCCTCTTCAGCAGCATCAGAGTTGAAAATGAACTGTTTAGTCTGTTCTGTGAGTGGGCATTCCCTCCCTAAGAGGAATAGGATGAATATTTTCTTATGTCATGCTGGGAGCACTGAAGGACAAGATAAGATTTGGGGTGTTCAGGGAGGTTATATAAAGAGAATCAGAGTAGCGAGTTGGGAGTAGATCCAGAATTACCAGAAATACATAGTTGCTTTTCACAGTTGCTGCTTTGGTGCCCTTTTCTTAGAAGTTTTGACTGTTCTCCAAGACAAGACAAAATGATCTTTCTCTTCTTTTCTTTCTTAGACTCTGCATTTGGGATACAGAAGTGACAGCTCTTGGCTCTGGTCATGGGCACTCCAAATAGAACTCTGATTCATCCAGCCTATTTCCTACTGGTGGGCATTCCTGGGTTGGGTCCTAACACACACTTTTGGCTGGCTCTCCCACTGTGTTTTATGTATGCCCTGGCTACTCTGGGCAACCTGGGCATCGTTCTTATCATTCGTGTGGAGAGTCGCCTGCATGAGCCTATGTACCTCTTCCTAGCCATGCTTTCTACTACTGATCTCATCCTCTCCTCTGTTACCATGCCCAAGATGGCCAGTCTTTTCTTGACTGGTGTCCAGGAGATCGAGTTCAATATTTGCCTGACCCAGATGTTCCTTATCCATGCTCTGTCTGCCATGGAGTCAGCTGTTCTTTTGGCCATGGCTTTTGACCGCTTTGTGGCCATCTGTCATCCTTTACGGCATGCCTCGGTGCTCACAGGGCCAACTGTGGCCAAGATTGGGCTAGCTGCCTTGATCAGGGGATTTGTATTCTTCTTCCCACTGCCTTTCATCCTGAAGCGGTTGTCGTACTGCCGAACACATACTGTCACACATTCCTTCTGTCTGCACCAAGATATTATGAAGCTGTCCTGTACTGATACCACGGTCAATGTGGTTTATGGACTCTTCATCATCCTCTCAGTCATGGGTGTGGACTCCCTCTTCATTGGCTTCTCCTACATCCTCATCCTGCGGGCTGTGTTGGCACTGTCATCCAGAGGGGCAGCGCTCAAGGCATTTAACACCTGCATCTCCCATCTCTGTGCGGTTCTGGTCTTCTACGTGCCCCTCATTGGGCTCTCAGTGGTGCACAGGCTGGGCGGCCCGACCTCCCTGGTCCATGTAGTGATGGCTAATATTTATCTGTTGTTGCCACCGGTAGTCAACCCCATTGTCTATGGAGCCAAGACCAAGGAAATCCGCTCAAGGATCACCCATATATTCTCCCAAGGTGAGAGGTGAGGAGTTCTAACCTAGTGTCCTCAATACTGCCAAAGATGAGAGGAGGAGGATTTGGGGATTGTCTAAGTGAGTAGAAAATCCGACTCACTGGACTTAGGATTCACAAAGATGCAAGGTCTATGTGCCTCTGGTCATATAAAATGATATTTATCGGAATGAACTCCAGGAAATGAAAACTTGAGGTTTTGTCCTTGTTGCTGTTTTTGTTTTCTTTTCTTTCTGTCTTGTTTGTTCATTTATCTGTCTTAGGTAGGCAAGGAAGACACAGAAAAGGTGGGACAAAGGGTGAACAAATACAGCAGTGGTACTCAGTAGACATTATGTTGAAAATGAATTCTGGAAGTGGCACTGTGCTCAAGTGGTAGAGTGCTAGCCTTGAGCTGAAGAGCCGAGAGACAGCGCCCAGGCCCAGAGTCCAAGCCCCATGACCGACCAAAAAAAAAAATGAATTCTACAGCTTGTGGGTGGGGACAGGAGGAAAAACTGGAAGAGAGCAAGGGAAGGGTGACATTGTTAAAAAAGAAATGTACTCTTTACCTGACTTGTGTAACTGTAACCCCTCTGTACATCACCTTTACAATAACAATGAAAAAGACAAACCCTTATTACTCACACTCCAGGGTAATGATACAGTCACAAGTAAGCATTAATGAAGGTATTTGGGGTATGGTAATGGAAAGAGACTGATAAAAGATGACGTATTCTGGTTGTTGGTGTGAGTGTGGATGTGTTTATGTGGATGTATGTACTTTGATGTGAGAGGAAAGGGGGAAGAGGTGGTGGAAGGAGGGGATGAAATAAACCTGTTTTGTCTGGTGCGGTGAGGATTGTAGTTGTTCTTTGACAAGTAGGTGTATATTTCCTGTACCTTCCCTGTGATCCTGTGGTATTAGTCAGTTGATGTGTGATATGCGTCTCTGTGAGAATGCTGTATGGTAGACAGTATTCTATGTAGGCTTCATCAGAATGCTTCCCTCACATTGGTTACATATGGCATAGAGTACACCAATGTGTGGGATCTATATATAGTATTAGTGCAGCTGTAACTTTCAGTATGTGTTGTATTTACCTTTGTCAGTTGTGTATAATATTTCGCTATGAACATAATATGGTGATGATTATACCTTATGGCAAATGTCTGTGGCATGGTAGGCACACACTTCCTTTGTGTAGTTGGTCTGGGTGGTTTGGCACAAGACTGAGCACAATCTTTGTGTTCCTTGGCCCTGACACATATGTGGTTTCTATGTGGAGATGAGGGTAGAGGTCGGAAGTTGAAGAAGTCTGACTGTTGAGTAGAAGACACAACTTCCAGTGTTGATAGCTATGACTGTAAGACATGCGGATTCTCGGGCTGAGCTCAGACTGAGGTTGTGGCTCTAGGATTGAGAAGAAACACGTCTTATTTTCACCCACTCCAAGCCCAGACCCCACAGTATCCATCTAAACCACAAGGATTTCGGGTGTTCATCACCTCTTCCTCTCTTCCCTGCCTCTTCTCCTTGGCATTGCCTTCCCTAAGGCTTCCATAGCTGGGCACAGCTGGTCTGCCAAATACGTTTGAAAGGCCTTGATTATAGCGGTTCCTGTTAATCTCTTTGGGGAAGCAAAGCCTAGAGGAAAATGACCGTGAGAATGCAAAGGACCTGGCCTCCCTAGGGGACGCTTCACCGTACCATCATGAGCCACGATGTGAATGGTGCAGGCATCACCACCATGGCTATGTGAGGCTATCCTGATTTGTGGTTATGGCACTGATCAAAATGCACTGTATTCATAAACTGCTTTGTGGAATGGCAACTCCTTTGTACAACGGCTTAATGATAACCAACCTACTCAAAGAAAAGAAACCATTCGTTGTCTCTTAATAAATAGTATTGACAACATTTCAGAGAAGTTGCAATTTATTTCCCCGGTGTTGGGTTCCAGTTTTGAAATAAAATTTACACAACTCTGAAAAGAGTTTCCTTCCTATCTCTTCATCTAGGAAAGAGAGATCATGAGACAGGAATTAGATGGGATGGCAATGGGGATGAATGGCTTTGATTCAGGGGCCAATTACTTAACCTAATAAACTTCAGTGATTTGGGGAAGTACCAACACCATAAAATCGAAATGAAATGTAGACCCTGTTGGACAAGTGTGGTGACTAAATAAGACATTTGGTGTGAATAGACATAGAAAATAATGACCAATAAATGTTAGCAACAATAAATGGTGAAGTAGTTGGGTGCCCATAGCTCATGCCTGTAATTCTAGCTACTCGGGATACTGAGATCTGAGCAATGCAGTTCAAAGTCAGTCCAGGCAGGAACGTCCATGAGACTTTTATCTCTAACTAATCACCAAAAAGTTAAAACTGGACCTGTGGCTCATGTGGTAGAGTGCTAGCCATGAGTCAAAAAAGGTCAGGGACAGGGCCTAGGCTCTTAGTTTGAGCCCCAGGACTGGTACACTATAAATGAATCAATAGATAAACAGTAAAACTGACAACATGAGATGTGTTAGCTTCATCCAAGCCATAGTAATTCTAAGAATAGTAGTCCTCAGTTTTCATAACTAGCTTCCATGCCAAGGCCAGAAGCTAATCTCTTGTGTAGATTTTCATTTGTTTGCTCTTTTGTATGCCTAGTAATTTGATTACCTTCCAGTAGTTATCAATTTCCCTTGGTATCTGACATTTTTTGCATCACTGTTAATATCCTTGTGATTTTTTTTCTGGGACTATTTTTTTCTTGGAACTAATTTGATCATTTTGAATCGTTATACTGAACAATGATTCTTTTGTATTCTCAATACAGAAGGATAATCTCTGAATTCTGAAGTCTTTTAATCGGATTGTTAGGAAATAGGAACTTCCTATATTATTTGTGCTATTAAGGGAAGTACATTTAGTATTTCATCATTGTGTGCGCGCTATCAATTCTCGAAATCTTTGACTGCGATTTTGAATTTATTTATTTTTGCAATTATATCACTTTCTCTTGTATTTAGCCTTATGGTTCTTGGCCTTATGTGAGCATTAACCATTGTTACCTCAAATATTTTTAAGTGACTCTCTGTCTTTAGTTAGATTGCTTTTATGCATTTGTTAATCAGGACTCAGCTGGATATTTGTGAGTGTGTGTGTGTGTGTGTGTGTGAACTCATGGCCTAAGTGTGTTTATGAGTTTTTGTGTTTAAGTCTAGCACCGTACCACTTGAGCTACAGCTCCACTTCATGCTTTTTTAGTGCTTAACTGGAGGTAAGAGTTGCCTGCCTCGGCTGGCTTTGAACCGTGTCCTCAGATCTTAGCCTCCTGAGTAGCTGGGATTACAGGTATGAACCACACCACATTTGGTTCAGCTACTCAATACTCTTGTCTTTTGTTAATATGTAGACTTCTCAACTATAATGTTTTACCTTCAAATTCTAACTGGCTTGGTGTTTCTGAACACTTAGCCTATATCTGACTAAGAAAATGCTCTAAACTTTACTTGAATTCCTCTTTCCCGTGCAACTGGAGAATGCACCTTCATTCTTGATGTTGTCGCTAGACTTTTTGTTCCCTATTACCTGATGTCCAGTATCTTGCAAATAAAATGATTGTTATGTATATTGCTCAAGTTTGCATTTCTTAATGTGGTTCTTTCTGTCACTACATTTTGGATAGGAGCAGAAGTTCTCGAGGTATATTCTAAAGAAGTTTTTGCATTCTCAGAGCATATGGGGGGGGGTTGTTAATGAGGGCAGTAGAGGCAGTTTTAAGGTGATGACAGGAAGGTTTATGCTGCAGGTCTTGTAGCACCAGATCTTGTCAGTTATTTTGATGTGGCCTTAAGTAACAATGGTCTATCTTGACATCATCTAATTTTGTATACTTTGAGCAAATGTGTGTTGTTTTGTGAATTAGAACTTAACACTGATCAATTAAAAAGAGAAACAGGGCTAGGAAGGTGGCTCAGTGGTAGAGCGCTTGCCTAGCATGCATGAGGCCCTGGGATCGATTCCTCAGTACCACATAAGCAGAAAAAGCTGGAAGTGGTGCTTTGTCTCAAGTGGTAGAGTGCTAGCCTTGAGTGAAGAGCTGAGGGACAGCACCCAGGCCCAGAGTTCAAGCCCCATGACCGACAAGAAAAAAAAGAGAGAAACAAACTAATGTTACTTTATTTATAGTCATAGTTTGTACCTTATTTCAAAATTAAAGCATTTACTTGTACATTAAAATTATTCTGTCTAGAATGTTCACTATTTTTGTTCATAATGGAGACACCAGATGCCATTGGTCTTATATGGCTGGTGGTGGGATAGGGTAGGGTCAAAGAAATCACATTTTCCTTGTTCAGTCAGAATTTCAGCAAACCAAGACCAGGCAGTGGAAAGCAGAAACACTGTCCCTGGGGATCCCTATTATGGGTTAACCCCACATAGGAGTAAAAGCCTGAGAGACAAAGAAGCCCTTAGGGCTTTGGGTAAGGGAACATGGACTCATTGGATTCCAGGCTTAACAAGGACAAAAATCAGTGTCCACTAGAGGAAAGACAACAAGAGAGAAGAAAGGATAAAAATAGGCTAACACTTGCTCATGGGATCTCCCTGCAATTTTACTTTGCCTTTCTTCTTGCTGAGTTTGATAAGCTTGTCAAGAAACTTAGAGAAAGATGCTTATAAAGACCAAGGACAGGAAAGTGAATTTCTTCTAGTCTTTTGTTACTCTAACTATTGGGAGCGGATATGAATATCCCCGCTGGCAAAGACCCATTTGGGATTGACTCTAGAGACCCCTGCTCCTCCTCCCACAGGAGACACATCCTCTGAAATAGAAGCTGAGAAGGAAAGCAGCCCCCCATTAGCTCATGAGGGGTATCTGCTGATGGAGCCACTGGACAAGCCTGTACCCCCCTAGCAGGGAGGAGCAGAAGGAAGGAGGCGGGAAGACAGAGAATAAATAACCCTGACCAGAGAGGTCCAAAGGAGGAGGTGGAGACAGAAAGGGCTGGGCTTTAGTGCAGCTTGCCAGACCTCTTACAAGAGTGCTGGAGAGAAGGGCACACTGTCCTTGAGAACAGCTCAGGTGAGTGCAGACCAGGGCCAGTACTGGGTGTGGGAGTTTCTTGCAGCTAAGTATCTTCTGTTGCACCTGCTGAATGAGCAGCCAGGCTGTGAAGTTCCAGCTGTATAGGGGTAGGGCTAGACAATGTGAAGGACTGACATTTGAAGGGCTGACAGTCTTAGTGATGCTGTGTTCCTGGGATGAAGGAAGGTTGTGCAGGTAGGTGTTAACCGTTGCTGAAGTATAGTTTTCAAGCTATTTTTCAGTGATCACTTTTCTAGGACAACTCACTTCAAGGCATGAATAAATGTACTTGGAGACAGAACAGAGGAAGTTGGGGTTACAGTAGGCCTGGATGAGAGGTGAATGGGGCTTCAGTGTGTGGACACACCTGACCTAAGTTGGCTGAGTGATGGTAGCTCAGTTTACTCCTGGATGCCAGGCTACAGGTTATGTTGTGTTTGGGGATGTGAGTCTGGCCAGAGCTCTGTCTGTATTCTGCAGCAGGAGTCAGACTGTGGCGGAGTCAGCATTTTATAACCCTGGCTCAGTCTGTGCCTAGGAGCAGAATTCAGACTCCAGTCCATTTAAAATGTGGCTTTGGGTCTACACTGCCACCTCCCTGCCTGGTACACTTTACCCCAGACACACGGGAAGTGCATGTACTTTCCCAAACATGGTCTGTTCTTGCTCGCTTTCAGTCTTTGTCCTTGCCAAAGGACAATTTCAATAACAGATCTGTTGCTTAAATTTGTCTTCATAGCTCAGAGTTAAGCTCAAGCTCCCGGCCGGCAATGTTTGGCAAACCACTGTGACACGACTGTACCTCTGTATATCTCTGGCCTCAGCCTAAGCTCTCCAGTGCTGTCAGTGGTCTAACCACCTGGACCTTGTTTCTGTTCCATGCATTCCCAAACTCATTCTTTGCTTCCCTTCTTCCCTTGGGTCTGCCATACCTGATAAATGCTGTTTCCCTTCTTACTTCCTCAGAGAAGCTTTCTCTGAACCCTGTTTGGATTCCATCTTTCTCTGTCCTATCACTCCTTTTTGTCTTTAGTGCCCTTATCTTGAGCTGAAAATAGGTTGCTTATTTCTTTGTTATTCCGATGTGTAAGCTGCTGGAGAGCAATGCTTCTGTCTGTATCCATAGCTCTTCATCTCCAGTTTTGACCCTTTGTCCCCACATCCCCTGATCTGCCGCAGTCATACAAGCCGTAGCCAGCATCAGCTCTTCAGGGAAGCCCTTTGAGCCTAAAATACCCAGCGAGCTCTTGTTCTGAGTTGCTGGTGTTTCCCCTTGTTCTTACCACAGTGTACCACCATAACAGCGAATTTGTCTCAATCTCTCCTTACCTGTGTCTTGTCTCTTTGCCCTCCTATGCTGAGTGTAGAGCTGGGAGAACATGGGAATCAGCTACTCAGTAATTGTTGAAACAAAATCAATGTGCTGGATAAAAAATAAAAAGAATATGTTGACCAAAGTCCTACTTTTGGCTTTCCTCTTGCCTACATTAGCAGGTATATACCAGACCAGCTCCAAAGGGCTCCAAAGTGACCAGTCCAAGCTTTGCAAGCCTGTAGAATCCTCAACCCTAGAAACTGGGGGTGACTTTGGAGAAAAATCTGACGCAAATGAATAAGGTGTGCGTGAAAGCTCTATTCTGTGTTTTGGAGGTCAGAAATTTCTATTATCGTCTCAACCATTTGTGTGTGTCTTTGTGTGTGCTCACACGTATGAACACGGATGTTGGTGCTAGGACTTGGACTCAGGCTTAGGTGCTGTTCTCGAGCTTTTTTGTTCAAGTCTGGCGATCTACCACTTGAGCCTCAGTTCTACTTACTGCTTTTTGGTGGTTAATTGGAATAAGAGTCTTACAGTCTTTGCTGCCCAGACTGGTTTTGCCCTGAGGTCCTCAGATCTCAGCTTCCCGAGTAGCAGGACTACAGGTGTGAACCGACAGTGCTTGGCTCATCTTGATCATTTAAAAAAGAGTGACGATATCCTTCAAGGTTCACCCAAGCAAGATCTGAGGTACAAGTGGGTTCAGATAATTTGTGTGGATGTGTTCCCGGCGGATCCTATCTTCTGAAAGTGTTAACAAAATACCTCCGACAATCAAGTGACAATCTACAAACTGCCAACCACTGAATCTCTCCTCAGGTATGCCTTCCCTCCTTGGGCCTGACAGTAGGACCCAGAAGCTCCCAGATATGTCTGGACTTCCCTCTCATTACATTCTCTTCCAAATAGTCTGGTAAAGAGGCTGGCTGGCAGTAGTACCAGAGGCTCCCGAACTACTGCGCTGACACTGCCTGCATTTTTGGCCTTGATGGTGATAGCAACTGCTCATACCATCTTCCATTCCTTCTTGTGTCCCTTCACTGAAGTAGGAGAGCCGCTCAAGGGCCCTGAGCTGGTGAGAGATCCCTGGACCTATAGTGTCTCAATTTTGCATTTCTAAACGATTAATGGAGCACTTGCTACAAAATATCCATCTATTCTTGGTGTGTGTGTCTGTGTGTCTGTGTGTGTCTGTGTGTGTGTGTGACTCCTGGGTTTGAACTCAGGGCCTGGGAACTGTCCCTGAGATTTTTCTGTTTTTGCTCATGGCTAGCACTCTACCCCTTGAGCCACAGCTCCACTTTCAGCTTTTTTGAGGATTAATTGCAGATAAGAGTCTCACAGATGTTCCTGCTGGGCTGGCTTCAAACTGCAATTCTCAGATCTCAGCCTTCTGAGTATCTAGGATTATTGGCATGAACCACTGGTGCCTGGCTCATCCATCTAATCTTAAAGAGATTGGAAGAGAGACAGGCCTGGCATAATGGAAAGCATATGCATGTGGCAGTCAGGGGTCTGCCTAATATTCTACCATATGGAATTAATAATATTTACATGGAGGTTGTTGAGAGACTCTAATTAGATAAGGAGATGGATAGTTGGTAGATGAGTTAAGTTTTTAAATCTCCACTTTGGGGTCTGCCCAGGTCACAGCCGAGGGAGTTGGGGCTGGAAGAGGAGCCTACTCTAAGTCCCCATGTGGGAATGCTGTCGGTACTGTCCTATTACTTTCTATTCTGAAATTATACCTGGGCCCTGTGTCTCCCTTACTAAGCCCTCTTCTTCTTTCATACTGGGCAGAATGTCTCAGTTTCCAGAATGTGCAAGATAATTAAAGCTAGCCTATAGACTTGGAGCAAGTCTGGGTTGTTTCTACTTTATTAACAATTGCTAAGCCCTGGGATATGGTTTAACATTTTTGAGTTTTCTAAGTTTTTTCATCTATGGTGTAGACAGGATGCAGAGAGTTCTATCATGCAGAGATAATAGCTATATATTTGGTACCTTATGTCTGGCATTTTGTAAGAATTCTATGATCTGTGTCCATGTAATAAACCACAAAATCAGATTGGGTATGTCTTCATTGTTCTCTTGAGTCAGAAGAGAAGGTGAATAACCTCCAGTCTTCTTCCCTATCTGCTATTCTGTAGGCGTATAAGAGGGAATGGATTCGGTTCAGGAGAGGAGGGGTACTGAACTCCTGAACCCTGGACTATGGGTCTCAAAATGGATTTTCTTTCTGTATAGCTGTGAGCTTCTGTTTCTTCATGCGAAGATGTACTTCATAGTTCTCCAAGAAACATTTCTGGGACTTCCAAAGATAGTTTTACTTTTAAAGATAGTATCAGCTGGGCGCTAATGGCTCACACCTGTAAGCCTAGCTACTCAGGAGGTTGGAATCTGAGGATCACAGTTTGAAACCAGTAAAGATGGAGAGTCCAATTAACCAGCAAGAAGCTGGAAGTGGAACTGTGGCTCAAGTGGTAGAGCACTAACCTTGAACAAAAAAGTTAAGTGGCTTGGCTGGTGGTCAGGCCCTAAGCTCAAGCCTTAGTACCATCACAATAAATCAAAATAAAATAAAGACAATATCAAACACAGGGCTACTCCTTGGGGATTAGGATACTGTGTGGACTTTCTAAAAAAAAAGAAGAAAAAAATGTACTTTCTTATTTTATTATTCTTGATTGTGCTTTGTTTTCAAAACAGAATGACTTAATTCCAACTTCCTCCTAAACTCTAAACCATCTCTTGAGGTCATGTAAATAGGTCTAATTACTAACAGATGCTTGAGATTTATTTTTCCTCCTCTGCTGTCTTTGGCTGGAAGTCTGGGTTCTCTGATGGGCGATTCTGGACCTCGGGCTGGCCCTCTCTCCAGTCCTCAATTTTTCTCCTATTGCAGTCTTCAGAGGTCCAGACTGATGTGTTAGCTCCAGTAATAGCTGCTCACTTTGTGTTGCCCAGGCACCCCCCTTCCAGGCCAGCTCACTCTGCCCTTTCGACTTCTGGCATATCAGTGCCCATTCTTAACTATTTATGTGTATATATGAGTGTGTTCCTAGAATGTGTATGTGTGCAAGATGACAAATACAAATACTAGGATGGAAAATGAAAAAAAAATTGGGAAAATTCTCCATTTTTTATGGAAGAGGAATGCAATGTGCACTGTGATGTGTGTATGTGTGTGTGTGTGTGTGTGTGTGTGTGTGTGTGCCAGTGCTGGGGCTTGAACTCAGGGCCTGGGTGTTGGCTCTGAACTTTCATTTTTTTTTTTTTTTTGGGTCTGGTCATGGGGCCTGAATTCCAGGCCTGGGCGCTGTCCCTCAGCTCTTCAGCTCAAGGCTAGCGCTCTACCACTTGAGCCACAGTGCCACTTCTGGCTTTTTT
>NW_012267238.1:1081597-1106865 GCF_000151885.1 Dipodomys ordii | reverse complement strand
TTTTTTCTTTTTGCTTATGTGGTGCTGAGGAATCGAACCCAGTGCCTCATGCATGCAAGGCAAGCTCTCATTGTTACTTCTGGCTTTTTGGTAGTTCATTGGAGATGAGAGTCTCACAGAGTTTCCTGCTTGGTCTGGTTTTGGATCCTCAGATCTCAGCCTCCTGAGTAGCTAGGATTACAGTTGTGAGCCACTAGTGCCTGGCAGTGCTCATTTCTTTTATCCTAAAGTTTATTGCTCTGAACTTATGACCACCATGCACTGACTTCAAACATTTTTTACTCCCTCACAAGACTCTGTGAAGTTCAGACATGTGACAGTCCTCTATAACACGAGGCTTTGTTATCACCACTAGATACTAACTGATCAACTCTTCTATTGATGGAACTCATTTCATCTTCAACAAGCATTAACTTAATACTAATTATAGCAGGGGCTCTATAAGTCAGGTAAAAATAAATATTTCTTACCAGGAGGGCAAATACATAAAATAAGCCCTAAGTTGAGTTATTTAGGAGCACAGAACAGGAAACATTTAATTACACCCAGGGGAAAGAAGCTTAGGAAAAGTAGCGTGGATAGAGAAAGTAAGCCAGGATGAGAAAAATGATTGTTGGAAGTCAAGAGAGAGTTCTGGGAAGAGCATATTTTCTTGACAGAAGGATGAGAACTAAAAAAAAAAAGACATGAAGAACAGAGTCCCAGGAATTAGTTTTGAATTTGTAGACCTGTATGTGCCCTCCTAGCCACACAGGGAGCAGAGAGGAAAAAGACCTGACCTTAAGAAGGTTGAGGGGTTGTTCTTTTCTTTTTTGTTAGTTGTGGGGCTTGAATTCTGAGCATGGGCATTGTCCCTGAGCCTCTTTGTGTTCAAGGCTCATGCTCTGCCACTTGAGCCATAGTTCAACTTCCAGTTTTCTGGTGGCTAATTGGAGATAAGAGTCTCACGAGGACTTTTCTGCTCAGGCTGCTTCGAACCATAGTCCTAGGATCTTAGCTTCCCGAGTAGCTAGGATTGCAGATGTGAGCTACTGGTGACTGGCTAAGAAGTTTTATTTTTAATTTTTAAATTCTTTTAATAATCCTTCTCTTTTTCTCCTTTGTTCCTTCGTTCATTCGTTCGTTCGTTCCTTCCTTCCTTCCTTTTTCCTTCTCTCCTTTCCTCCCTTATCCTCTTCCTCTCTCCTTTCTCCTTTCTTTCCTTCTTTAAATACAGGACCTCCTACTTATAAGACAAATGTCTTATGTTTGAGCCATAATCTCAGCCATATTTTTAAAAAATAGGCTCTTCTGAACTTTTATCTGGCTCAACCTTGAACTTCAATCCTGAGTGCCTGGGATTATGGCTTCTTTTTAAAATATATTTTATTGTAAAGATACTGTACAGAGGGGCTACAGTTACATAAATAAGGTAATGAGTATATTTCCTATTGAGCAGTTACCCCTCCTTTGTTTTTATGGCCTTTTTTTTTTGTCAGTTGTGGGGCCTGAACTCTGGGCCTGGGCTCTGTTCCTCAGCTTTTCAGCTCTAGGCTAGTGCTCTACCACTTGAGCCACAGCGCCACTCCCAGCTTTTTCTGCCTATGTGGTGCTGAGGAATCGAATCCAAGGTCTCATGCATATAAGATAAGCGCTCTACCACTGAGCCACCTTCCCAGCCCCTTTATGGCTTGTTTCTGAAGCAGAGTCTTGCTGACTTAAAATTTCTCTCTCCTTAGGCTGGCCTTGAACGATGATCCTCCTATCTTTGCCTCCTGCACAGTTGGGATTATAGGAATGAGCTTTCATGCCCATGGAGTTTTCAAGGGCATTTGAAAAGCAAGAAGTAATGATCTGATTTCATCTAGTAGGATTGTATTGACCTGCTTTTCTAGGACTTCCCCAGAGGCATGGAATTTAGGATTGGAGATCTGGCTTGTGTGACTAGTGACTAACAGCCTGGAAGAAGAGGAATGTTAGAAGGAAATGGTTAACAACAGCACCTTTACTTACTCTGTTTGAGATATTGTATTAAATGCTTTGTAGTCAACATCTCATTTAACACTCAAATTGACCTTTTAGGCAGGAGCTATTATCATTCTAAAACCAGGAAACAGGTTAAAAAACATTCATTGATTCATCACACATCATACAGTCCATGAATGGGATTTGAATGCAGGATGGATCCCAAAGCCTATGATTCTAACAGCTATACCAGACTGACTCTGGGGGGGAAATGTTTTAGAATAGGGTAAGTTTGGTATGGCTAGGGACAGCCAGACCTTTTAATAAGGTTCGAGAATTGTGAGTATAGATCAGAAAAGCTAATTTAGGCATCATTTAATAGAGTTGTAAACCAAAGATAAATTTGGAGAATTTTTTGCTCTTTGGTGAGTTGTAGGGTTTAAACTCAGGGCCTGGGCAATGTCCCTGAGATTTTTTGTTCAAGGCTAGTGTTTTACCACCTTGAGCCACAGCACAGTTTTCTGGTGGTTAATTGGAGATAAGAGTCTCATGGACTTTACTGTCCTGGCTGGCTTTGAGCAGCAATTCTTAGATCTCAGACTCCCGACTAGTTAGGATTAGAGGTGTGAGTCACCAGCACCTCACTGGAGAACTTTTTTATGATTCAGAATTAGCCTACCTGGTGGCTGAAGCCTATAATCCTAGATAATAGAGATATTGTGGCTCCAGACCAACTTGGGGCTAAAAGTTTGCATGCACTTATCATCTTAGGCTATGGGAGAAGCATAATGGCTGGCTAGAGTGACGTGTCATTCCATTGACATTTGCAACAAAGGAAAGCACAGTTAGGAGAATCACAATCCAGTTGGTTTGGGCTTAAAGTAAGATCCCATAATGAAAATAGCTCATGTAAAAGGACTGACAGTGTGGTTCAAGTGGTAGAGTACCTGGATAACAAATGTGAGGCCCCGATTTCAAACTCTGGGAAAAGTACTTTACAATTTGATAATGGTCAGTTCTCTGAAAAAATGAGATGCAAAGAGCTCTTAGTACTCACTACCTAATGCAGAAGGGAGACAGGTACCTTGGTTTTATAAGGAGGGTCTAGATGACATAAAAATGGCGTCCATTGTAGTAAACAAAGATGAAACTTTGATTGGACATTTGAGTGAGGTTGAGTTCAGAATGAAGTTAAAGTCAGGTTTAATTATATATATATATATATATATATATATATATATGTATATACATATTTATTGTAAACCTACAGAGGGGTTGCAGTTATATGGATAAGGTAATGAGTATATTTCCTATATAGCATTGTTACCTCTTCCTTTGTTTTTCCCCTACCATCCCTTCCCTCCTCACCTCCTCAACCTCTCCCCGTCCCACCTGAAGCTGTAAAGTTCATTTTCAACATAGTGTCTTGTACATCTCATTGTTATAATGGGTCAACCTGTATTCCTATTTAAGCATTTTGTTTTTTTCCCCTTCCCCTCTCCAAATTAGAAAAATGTGTATACAAGATGCAGGACACTGACATCAAATACAGTGAAAACAGGGGTTATACCATGGGGGAGGAACATACAAAGCAATAAAAATATATGGTACATTATAAATACATTAGAAACAATAACAAGAAAAAAAACCACTTGTATCCTTATCTTGGGGTTCATTTCACTTAACATCATCTTATGAGGTCATATGCACATAGCTTTTGACCTTTTCTGCTTGTCCTAGACATGCACTAGTTTTTGCAGATAAGGGAAACCATGGGACCTATGTTTCTTTGGGCCTGGCTTACTTCACTTAATATAATTTTTTCCAAATCTTTCCATTTCCTAAAAATGGGGTGATGTCATTCTTTCTGACAGAGGCATAGAATTCCTATATCTATATCTATATCTGTATCACATTTTCTTGATCCATTCATCTACTGAGGGGCAGCTGGGTTGGCTAAGATATGGAGCCATATCTTAGCTATGTAAGGTCAGGTTTTTATGGGAGAAGATTGATCACAATTAAAGATGTTAAAGATGTTACTTATTTTAGATTAAGATTGAAATATCTATTAAGTATCATGTGAACATTAAAATTATGGTTAAGTCTAGAATTGCAAAGAACATTACATTAGTAATGAAGTTAGGTTTCTGTGTTAATCTATGATACTGCTGGTATTGCTAGTATTTTTTATTTGGACTGTCATTCAGCTTGAAATGGTGTAATGAGTTGATTCTATTTATAAACTGTATTAAGAAGCATAGAGATGTGTAAGTGTTGGATAAGATAGAGGCAGTGATGGGAGCTTTTTTTAATTGTATAAAACTACGCATGTGTGGTGGGTGACTTTTCTTGGAAAAATGGATGATTTCACTTGTTATCAGGATTGCCTGTGCTGGTGGGGACAGGGCTAGGTCTGAGCCAGTCTGTATCCGGTGCTTGTCTTATGGTTAGGTTGAGTTTAGGACAGGATAGGAGTTTGTGTAGATAACAGAATTAAAGTATGAGTTAGACAATAGGACATTGGGAAAGAGGGAGGTGTGGCATTGGGATTTTGGACAATCTGACAATGGCTCACTTTTGTATTACAGCCTCTGCCTGTCTGACCCTGCCCACAGCTAAGCGCCTTCAGGATGAGGGGCCCCAATGGCACTGAATCGAGTGCAACGCATTTCATCCTCATAGGCCTGCCAGGCTTGGAGGAAGCTCAGTTCTGGCTGGCCTTTCCATTGTGCTCCCTCTATGTCATTGCTGTGCTGGGTAATCTGACCATCATCTACGTTGTCCGGACAGAGCACAGCCTACACGAGCCCATGTATATCTTTCTTTGCATGCTTTCTGGCCTCGACATCCTCATCTCCACCTCATCCATGCCCAAAATGATGGCCATCTTCTGGTTCAATTCTACCGTCATCCAGTTTGATGCTTGTCTGGTACAGATGTTTGCCATCCATTCCTTATCTGGCATGGAGTCCACAGTGCTGCTGGCCATGGCCTTTGATCGCTATGTGGCCATCTGCCATCCTCTACGCCATGCCACTGTGCTCACGTTGCCTCGGGTTGCCAAGATTGGCATGGCCGCTGTGGTCCGGGGCGCTGCCTTAATGGCACCCCTGCCTGTCTTCATCAAACAGCTGCCCTTCTGCCACTCCAATACCCTGTCCCATTCCTACTGCCTACACCAAGATGTCATGAAACTTGCCTGTGCTGATATCCGTGTCAACGTCATCTATGGCCTCATTGTCATTATCTCTGCTATTGGCCTGGACTCACTTCTTATCTCTTTCTCTTATCTGCTTATCCTTAAGACTGTGCTGGGCTTGACACGTGAAGCCCAGGCAAAGGCATTTGGCACATGTGTGTCTCATGTATGTGCTGTGTTCATATTCTATGTGCCTTTCATCGGATTGTCGATGGTGCACCGTTTTAGCAAGCGACGCGACTCTCTCCTGCCCGTCATTATGGCCAATATCTATCTGTTGGTGCCTCCAGTGCTCAACCCCATCGTCTATGGAGTGAAGACCAAGGAGATTCGGCAGCGCATCCTTCGTCTTTTCCATGTACCCACACGCACTTCAGATACTTAGGAATTGGCCATCAAACTTCTTTTCCCCTCAAAATCCTCCAGTTCAATTTCACTATGGACATTTTGGAAGGCAGTGTTAAGAAAACAAATCTTCCTTAACTAAAGCACATCTAGGATTCTTCAAAGATGAAACTGGTTGGGAAATCTCATGAAAAGTCACTGCAGGACCATATACCTCAAACCCCCATTTTGCAATATTATTTTCCCCCTTCGTTTTTTTCTTTCATTTTTTTCCTTTCTATGATTATAAAAAACCTAAGTTACTTGTTCACAGAGGGTTATAATTTCCCATTTGACCATTGACTCCAAATCTAAGTTATTTTCATTGATAGTATATAACATTGTGAGGTGAAGATACACATCTAAATAATAGTCACCAAACGTTTGATGTGATCAAAGGAAAATAAGCGCAAAGATGTAATAAAATTAGATAATCTGGTTTAAAACTCTGACTTCTGCTTCAAAATTTCTGATCACTTTTGTAGCTCAGGAAAGAAGTTACACCTGAATTTAAAATAACCTTCATAGAGAAGAAATAATTTTTTGCTTCTGGATACCAGGCCTTAACGGAAAAGCTAGAAAGTAAAGATTTGAAAAGGCTAAATTTGCTTTCAATAAGAAAAGATGATATGCTTTGTCCACAGACACTCTTTTCCTCGTTTAATTTTCTTAGCAACTCGACTTAGGCAGGATACTTTTAAGTATTCTCATTGTGCCAATGGGGAAACTGATGTTTCCTAGGGAGAGAATCATATAAACCCAGAAATAAAAAAGTAAGACATTTCATATCCAATTCTTTATTGAGTGGAAGGGCAGTTAGAGATACAAATAGCATAGCAATTTCCAGAATCTTGATTTTTCTAAATGAGGTATTTAATCCAGTTGCTCTAATCACCTTGGGTTGTATTGAAGAATTTCCCATTAATAATACTCATGGCTTTCATGCCAATAGCTGTGTTTATTATCCTGGTCCAGAAATGAATCTGAAGAGCTACCAAACAGGCTTGTTTGTGGGTGGTTAGTGATGGGTTCCTTGTGATACAGGAGACACTAAATGAAGAAAAGCAGGGGAGAACATGTAGCCAAGTAAGCCCAGATAGCTGGCTGGGAAGCAAGGCTAAAAGAAAGAGGGGCCCACAGAAAGTAATCCACAACCTATTCCACAGTCTATAACAGACACCACACATCTTGCATTTGACCATAGAATCCAAATCTAAGTTATTTTCATTGATAGTATATAGATAGAATTATAAGATGAGATGTACATCTAAAGACCAGTCACTAAAGGTTTAATGTGATCAAAGGAAAATAAGCACAAGGATGCAATAAAAATTAGATAATCTGAGCTTAGAAGCTTATAACACTGATGACTGTGTCACGACACCATAGGACAGAGTCATAACATCTGTACACAACCTGTACAGCTAGCCTAGAGGTGTCTCTGAGGGCTATGAGAGAGACTTGCAAGCCAGATACCACACTTGTAGGTGTGGGTTGGGCACTGTAAAAGTACAGGAGAAAAAGACTAGAAAGGTCCTAATCAGACCCAAAGTGAGGCAGATGAGTATAAGAGGCGGCAGTGAAGCAAGCAGCACATGGCATGTAGCCTGCCAGAGTTGTCTGGCCAGAGACATACCTGGAAGAGATGGTACAGAGGCTGCACATTCAAATTTGAACTGTACTCCAGGAAAATAAAGATTATCTATGTGCATTGTGGAACTGGCTAGGTCCAGGAGAATAAGTAGCCGAAAGAAGTAGGAGCATACACCGGGGTTAGTGCAGGCTCTGGTCACTTTGAATATAGAGACAGTCATCTCATTGGCTTGAAGTGCCTCAACATTGGGATTGAAAGATAATGAGAGAGAAATAAAGTTATGATGATCATCTCCAGTGAAAAGGTCATCTGCAAAGAATCAAGGAAACGTGGTTAGCATTTTGGAGTTTATTTTCGAGTTTAATATGCCTTTTTATGCATAAAAATGCTTGTGTCTACTCTATATTTGGAATATTCTTGGGGGCATATGTAGATGGATAATAAATAGATGAATCAAACTGAACTATTTCACAGTGTTTCCCTCCTTGGGGATGCAGCCATTATCCTAGGGTTTATTTGTTATTTTTTCCTAGCCTTTAAATAGTTTCTCTCCCTATATTTTTTATTAGCATAAACTAGTTGTACAAGAGAGTGTCATTTTGACACGTCCACATAAGCATGAGCTTCGATCAGACTTGACCTGCCATCACACCCCCTTATCCCCCCTCTGATCCCAAACTCATCTCCACAAGCTTCATTGTTCCATGTTTGCACTTGTACATGAAGCATTTTGACCATGTTCACTCTTTTTAAATATTTTTATTGTAAACATAGTGTACAGAGGGCTTACAGTTACATGAGTAAGGTAATGAGTACATTTCCTATTTTCACCCTCTCTATTCACCCTCTCCTACTTATACTTTCCCTCCTGAAAGATCTGTTTTATGTTCCCAGTGTCCATTCGTTTTTAGTATATGTTGATGGTTCAAAGGGTTTTCACTGTGGTCTTTCATACATGAGCATATTGCTCATGAAGGGATTCCAAGTCTATGATGGCTTGGATCCCAAATCACTGAACCATTTTGTGGAAGTAAACATATTCACTACCTCCTCCTCTTTCCTTTTTTTTTTTTTTTTGGGTCCGGTCATGGGGCCTGAACTCTGGGTCTGGGTGCTATCCCTCTCTTCAGCTCAAGGCTAGCGCTCTACCACTTGAGCCACAGCCTGGCTTTTTTCTTTTTGCTTATGTGGTGCTGAGGAATCGAATCCAGGGCCTCATGCATGCAAGGCAAGCACTCTACCACTGAGCCACCTTCCCAGCCTGCAACTATTTCTTGTAGGAGAATTGTTTGCAAAGTCAGGCTATGTTCTGGACCCATCATTATAAGGGAGAGAAGGAAAGCAAGCCTTTCATCAACACATTTACTTCTTCACAATGTGGAGCCTTCTTTTCAGATTGTTTCATGTTTCTCTATTTTTCTTGTCAATTTCTACCTGACCTAGGAAACTACATAACTTTTTCAAGATGAACTAAAAATTACTCTTTCCTTTGTGGAGGCTTTCCAATATTCCCATCCAAGTTCTGTCAACTACTAAGTTTTTACTTTCTACTAATCTCTGCACAGAGATTTATTATGGTTTTTATTGTTATATTCTGATTGTATCTTTACATGTTTTATTCCTGGCATAGGAGTGTGAGCTTCTGGAGCAGAAGAAATATTTCCTCCCCAATAAGACTGCAGTTTATTTTCAGAAAAAATATAATATATATTTATACCTCAATTTTGGACACATAGTTAATGTGTTAGTAGTTTTTATATACTTGTGAATCCTTAATCCTTTACAAATATATGCTGAGCATAAATTTTTAATAGAAATAAGCCTAACGATATTGCTACTGAATTAGCATAGGACAAGGAATTTCAATGCAACTAACAGAATTTTACCAGGCTACAGCAATGTTCTTTTATTTTACTCAGAACCTATTGTATTTCAAATTTCATCTAGCCAGTGTCCACTTTTTGCTCAAATTGAGGAGAGGATATTTCCATGTGTCCAGAGGGAAATCGGTGAGGACAATTGAATCAGATAAGCAGACAGAACCAAGGAATGACGAATGAGTTCACCCAGCCCTCTGAAGAGTCTGAGACTGAGAAGTTGCTCAGTCCCTCAGTCATGGCTTTGCACTTCCTGAAGTCAATTAATCCTTAGGTCATCTGGTTATCTTTGATTCTTTTCTATAGCACACGTTTGTTGAATAACAAGTTCTATGATGTATGCTTAAGCATTTTGGGTTGACTTTCTTCATATTTACAGTCGTGGATGAGGCAATGTTATCCATGTTAAGAGTTAAGAAAAAGTGGCCAATATCTACTGAGTGGCTCATATATTGTAGTCATGGAGTTTGAATCTCCGGTGTCGGATTATAACTCCAGTCCTCTATTCTGATGAGCTCTTGTATGGAAAAATAACTGAACTGCAAAATATCACAAATATGAGTTTTGCTATTTTGTATTATCTAACATGTTGTATTCCTCAAAATTTTTCTCCACATATGATATAATAATTCTCATAGGTATTCTGAAATGTAGACCTGGAAAATTACTATGCCTGTCTTGGACATCATGCTTTAGGGATGATGAAACCGAAGTTCAGGGGAAATGACTTATTTGTGTTTTATCTCTTCTAAGATTCTTCAGCGGTGTATTTGTGTCACCTTATAATCCCCATGATAAGGCTTATGTACTCCAATATGAAGCACATACCTTCTCTATCCTTATCACACCCCAGGCTTCCTCTTGTTCTATATTCTTTTTTTCTTTTTTTGGTTGGTTGTGAGGCTTGAACTCTGCTCCTGGGCACTGTCCCTCAGCCTGGGTGCTGTCTCTGAGCTTTTCTGCTCAAGGCTAGCACTCTACCAGTTTAAGCCACAGCTCCATTTCTGGTTTTCTGGTGGCTAATTGGAGATGAATCCCATGGCCTTTCCTGCTTGGGCTGGCTTTGAACAGCATTCCTCAGATCACAGCCTCCTGAGTAGCTAGGAGTACAGGTGTGAGCCATCAGTGCCTGGCTTTAATGATGTTTTAAATGGTAAGACGTTTAATGGTTATTTAGGTGATCATTACCAAATAGATATCCAAGCCACATACCCTCTATGTTATCCTCCATCACACATTTGTAGTTTCTATATCACTCAATTGATTTTTAAAATTTTATGGTTACTTCCTTCCTTTGATGACTTTCTCTTTCTCTCATTAGACAGCAAGCCTCAAGAATCTGGTTTTGTTTGTTAGCACAGAACTCTCACATAGTGCAATGTCTGGCATAGAGCAAATTTCCAGTCAATATTTGCTTGTTTTAATGAATAAGAGAATGAATAGCCAAGTCTAAAACACATGAAGGAAAAGGAAGGAAAGGAGTTGTGTTCTCCAGCCTTTGAATACTAGAATAGGGAGCTGGTTTGGAAAAGGCAGGGAAGGGGGCTGGGAAGGTGGCTCAGTGGTAGAGCGCTTGCCTTGCATGCCTGAGGCCCTGGGTTAGATTCCTCAGCACCACATAAGCAAAAAGAAAAAAGCCGGAAATGGTGCTGTAGCTCAAGTGGTAGAGCGCTAGCCTTGAGCTGAAGAGCTGAGGGACAGCGCTCAGGCCCAGAGTTCAAGCCCCATGTCCGGCCCCCCCCCCCAAAAAAAAGAAAAGGCAGGGAAGGAGGCCTTACCCCAGATAGCAATGAATTACACACATGGGGTGAATCTGATGCAGATTTGGTTTATGAGTGATTGGTCTATCACAGAAGACATTTCCCAGAAAGGTTTGATTAAATTTCTAAAGAATGATTTTTTTAAGCCAGGTTAAGGAAATTCAAGTATTTAATTTAACCTTATCCTACTTAAAGAAGTCTGGCAAGGACACCCAGAAACAAATGTGCCCTTGTAGCTTCGTATGATGGTATACATAGGGTTAAGGCTGATGGACCTCTTTTCATTCATTCACTATCTCTGACCAATGTACCTTGCCTGTATACTCTTCTTCCCATCCTTCAATCCCAAGTTAAATGGCCCACAATCTCATCATTTTATTTCTTTATTTTGAGGGGGAAGTACAGGGCTTCAGACTTGCTAGGCAGGAACTCTACTGGTCAAGTCATACCTCCAGCCCTTTTTGCTCTGGTCATTTTTTTTGTGAGTTGTGGGGCTTGAACTCTGGGCCTGGGGGCTGTCCGTCAGCTCTTCAGCTCAAGGTGAGCGCTCTACCACTTGAGCCACAGCACCACTTTTGGTTTTCTGGTGGCTAATTAGAGATAAGAGTCTCACTGACTTTCCTTCCCAAGCTGGCTTTGAACCTTGATCTTCAGATCTCAGCCTCTTGAGTAGCTAGGATTACAGACGTGAACCACCAGTGCCTGGCTTGCTCTGGTCATTTTTGAGATAGGTTCTTATTTCTTTACCGAGGCCAGCTGGGATTGATCCTACTATTTATGCTTCTCACCAGAGCCAAGATGACATTTGCGCACTACTACATCTAGCTTTTTCTCTTGAGATACAAGTTTGCAAACTTTTTGGCTTGGGTTAGCTTGGACCTGTGATCCTGCTGATGTCAGTATTTCCTGTAGCTGGGATGACAGGCTTGTGCCACTGGAGTCTGGCTAATCAGTCCTTTCAGTTTCTTGAGGAAGTTGGTTGTCTGTGTCCTTGCTGTCAGCTCATACTACCACCTCTCTTCTGTCTTTATCCTCTACAGATTTCTCAAGACATCTCAGTAATCTTAATCTTCCTACTTCACCATTTTTAATTGGCTCGTCCCTCTTACAGTCCATCAATGCCTGGTGCTGGAAGGAAGGAATGGATAGAGGAGGGATGGGGTAGAATGTTGAAAGGGGTGACATGATCCAGATGCCTTGTATTCATGAACCGCTTTCTGTAATGGCAGTTCCTCTGTACAGCTATGTAAAAATAAAAAATACTTTCTGTATTAATTAATTAATTCATTAAATTTTGATTTTCTGTATTTACAAGCTATCCCAAACTGCTTTTATATGCAACAATGACTAAACATACATTGTAGACAACCAACCAAATTTCAGGACCTTGTTTGTCACTTGTGTTCAAAATCAATGCTCTTTTTTTCTTGCCCTGAGTCAATTAATTATTGAATGCTTGTAATTTGGTTTCACCTGCTAAATGAATTTTGATTTAGGGAAAATTTAGGTCTTCCCCTCCTCTCCCCACTCCCGTCAGTTGTGGGGCTTGAACTCAGGGCCTGGATGCTGTCCCTGAGCTTTTGTAATCAAGGCTAGGACTCTACTACTTTAAGCCACAGCTCTACTTTCAGCTTTTTGGTGGTTAACTGGGGATAAGAATCTCAGGGACTTTCCTACCCTGGCTGGCTTTGAATTGCAATTCTCTGATTTCAGCTTCCTGAGTAGCTAGGATTACAGGTATGAGCCACCAGTGCCCAGCTAAGATGTAGTTTGTTGAGTGGTCAAAAGATTGCATGAACAGTATACAACCAATTACTTTAATCTTGATTTTAGAAAAAAATCTTTAAATAAGCTTTCAAATTACAGCCAACTTTCTCACATACAAATGTGTCTTCCATACTCATACCCAGTGAGTTCTACATCCTCTTGCCCATTTCTGCTTATTTGAACTTTCTGGGGGTTTATCTCAATTCTTCATTTTTACAAGTTAGGACAAACCTTACTCTTTAAAAGTCCTTTTTTATCCAAAGGCATTTTTCTTTCCTTTAACTTTCTCAACTCCTTTTATACTTTCAATCACACACACACACACACACACACACACACACACACACACACACAAGTCCACACTTCTACTACTTCCTCTGACTCCCAATCTCTTCTCCTTACCCAATATTAGAAACTTATTATTAGTGTATAATTACCTTACTTCTCTCTTCTTCAATGGACTATGAGGTCTCAAAGGCAGAAAAATGAATCTTGCTCATTTCTAAAATCTCTCAGCCTTAAGTATATACAAAAATAAGCAAATGACTGCTTAATACAATAAGAAGAGTAGAAAAATTTTTATTGGTAGTTACTTCTTATATAAATCCCTTAATGTATAATGACACTCATACTACTATAAGTGAGGTGCTATAATTATTCTAGCTTAATCATTGAAGGAATCAAATAGTAAACAAGTAAATAACTTATTCTTCTGCTTATCTAGCACTCTGCAGACTTCTAATAATGAACTAATTACACATATTCCCATATATATAATATATTACATATTATGTACATATATATGTATGTATATATGTATATATATGTGTGTATATATACATACATACGTGTATATACATATATACACAAATTTGAAGTTTTGAAGGACAAAGCAATGTAGAAATCATTTTTGTGTTTCTGGTAGCTAACATAGGGCTAACAAAGTCAACATTTAGAAAAGTCAGCATTTAGAAAACATATGTGAAATTAATGAGACAGTAAATACTCAAAAGCAATTTTTCAGAGCTACTAATGTACCCCAGTGGTAGAGTGCTGGCCTAGCATGTGAAAAACCCTGATTTGATCCGATAGTAACCATGTTTCACTACAATGTGGCATCACTCTTCCTGAATGCTCTTAACGAAGCTATGAGTAAGGCTTGATCCATTTAGAAGTTTTGTTTGTCTGTATAACAAGCTCTGCACAGTGCTCTTAGCCCTGAAAACGTTCAGTATCCTCAGTTCTGGCCTTTTCTTCTAAGCACCTTCAGCATGGCTTTCCTGATGTGCTTGGACTTGACACTGTAGATAATGGGATTGAGTACAGGAGGAACCACCAGATACACATAGGCAACAAGAGAATGTACAATGTGGGGTAGGTGTCTTCCAAAACGATGGATCATGGATACACCTATGACTGGGATGTAGAAGACCAGAACCGCTAAGATATGAGAAACGCAGGTGTTGAGAGCTCAAACACGCTCCCTAGGAGAGGCCAGCCCCATCACCGTGTGGAGAATAAGGGCGTAGGACAGGACGATGAGCAAGGAGTCTACACCCACTGTGGACAGAACCACATACAACCCATACAGGATGTTGACGGTAATGTCCGCACAAGCCCTTTTCATGACATCAGCATGGAAGCAGAACGAGTGGGACAAGAGAATCTTACCAGGGCAAAAGTTGAGTCGTTTCAGCAAGAAGGGTACTGGGAAGAGGGACAGAGTGGCTCGAGCCACAATGGCCATCCCAATCCTGATGATGATGGTATTTGTGAGGATGGCGGCATAGTGCAAAGGGTTGGAGATGGCCACAAAGCGGTCAAATGACATGGCCAGGAGGACCGAGGACTCGACCACAGAGAAAGAGTGCAAGAAAAACATCTGAATCAAGCAAGCGTTGAAGCCAATGAGCCGCTGGTCAAAGCAGAGCACAGCCAATAAGGGAAATGGCTACTCTAATCTCTTTTAATAGAGATTGGAAAACCCACCCAAAATAGGCTGATTTTACTCTGGTGGCTAGAATTCACATTATGCCAAATCTAGACAATTTAGTCAGCTTACTCTGAAGGTAAGAATGACCAATTTTGTTGGAGTGGTGGTCGGGACAAGAGGCTAGTGATGTTGACAAGCATTTTGCCTACAGGGCAAAGATTGTGTAGATCTTATTTTGGTAGATTTTAAAAGGTACATAGCGAACTATAGGTACTAAGGGCATTGGATTAGCCATTTTCTTTGTTGTCTCTCATCAACTAATATTTATTAAACACACTCCACAAATGATTAACTACACTATAAAGAAATTTTACCATGAACTTACATACACACACACACACACACACACACACACACACACACACACACACATATCTTAAACATTGAAAGGGATTAAACAAGTTAAAGATAAATTCTCTGAGATACGGAATCATTATGGGAAAGGGAATAACATTCTATATGAATTTTTCTAAATACTTTCAAAAATTGAAGGAATCATCAATCACGTTAAAGTATGTGATATTAGAGACTAAGAATGAGTTGATAATTAGAGAGAAAATGAAAATCTACCATCAGTGAGAACAATTATAGCAATGGATTCAAACACACTAAGTGTGTGCCCATTAGTAACCTCTAATGAGTCAGTGGTGCTAGCTAGTTGGTACTATGAGAACTGTTAAACAACCTGATTTTATTCTGTAACCAGTCACATGCTATGAACAAAAAAATAGGTGAGGAAAACTTTTCTGTTTACAGAAGTTTTATGGCTAAACAATATGATTGTAGTAAAGTATTAATTAATGTTTAAAAACCCAGTGAGAAACTCATCTCGGGCTAATAGCATGATAAAATAAGTAAGCACTGCGTATTTTACAAAAATAATAAGCCTACCTCATAATTAGCTACAGGCCTACAGAAATTAAAAGAGACCTAGGCAGGGAGGGAAGTTAAAAAGATGCCTAAATACATTGTGTTTTTGAATGAAGATAGCAAAATGACAACTCACTAAAAGCTGCTGGGGGGGGGGATGGGAAAAGAGAGAGCAAACAAGGGGGTAATTCTAATGGAAATCCTAGTGAACAATTAACATACACTATAAAATGAATGACAGTAATATAAACTCCTGTGCAGGGGTTGGGGACAACTGAGATGGTGAACAGAGAGCCAAAATAAATGGTGAATATAGCCAAAATACTTTATGTATGTGTATGAAAACAAAACAATAATGCTTACTGAGATTTTCTTCAGAAGGGGAAATAAAGAATAAAGGAGATTAAGGGAGGAGATGAGTCACATTTAGTACATATATGGACATGTCAATATGGACCTCACTTGTACAACTCACTGATACTAATAAAAAGGTGGTAAAAAATGCCAGCAGATATAGTCTCAAAAATCCAAATTAAAAACTACCTTGGGGTAGGAGAAAAATACCAGTTTCTTGCTCAAGTAAAACATAAATAATAAATAAATATGTAGAACCTATGGAACTAAAGAGGTCTGATAAATCAAAGGCCATGTGTGAATGTTGTTGGGATTTTGTCTTGTGAAACCAAATGTAAAAAGTAAACAAATGAACAAAAATACAATTTACAGAATATTTGTGGAAATGTGTAAAAATACTGGTTGTATTGGTGTGTATGTACCAGTCCTAGGATTGAATGCAGGTCTAGGATCTGTCCCTGAGCTTCTTTTGCTCAAGGCTAGTGCTCTACCACTTTTGGCTTGTTTGGTAGTTTAGTGAAGATAAGACTAGTTAAGTTTTTATGATGACAGTTTTGAATGATTATAATACTGTACCTATTTCAATATCTGAAAACATTTTTAAACACAGGATGATGACCCAATGACTTAAATGAATGCCAGAATAACTGAGGCACATCTTTCTTTTTGACAGCTTAAAATTTTACCTTATCAGCAGCTGAAGAGATAGAGAGAAGAGGTAGAGAGAAACTAAAAGTAGGAAAAATGCTAAGAAACGATAGAAATAGTCTACTTTCTTATAGAGAGGGCACAGATTCATTTGAAAATGACTGAGAGCAGATAATAGTGAACATGAGGAGTGTGATTAAAACCATGAAGATTATGAAAGGAAAAGGTATAGTCTCCTGTCCTGGCTGTGCCTTCCACTCTTGCAGAAGATAAATTACTTTCTGAAAAATTTCTACCAATAAGACTGTAAAGCCGGAGATGCCAGGGAGAAATGGAAAGAACAATAAAGAAAACAAGCACTTTGTGGAGAAGGAGACTGCCTACTCTCTTTACTCCACTCAGGGCCAGGAAATCAGATTTCTTTTATATCACTCAATGGACATCTCGAGGAGCCCTTCCAGCCTGAAGAGTGTGACTAGAAATCACTCCACATAGGTCATCTCAGATGATGACCTTAGGGCTCAGATGACCTCAGAATAGGGAACTGGGCACATTTGCTCACTATCTCTGAGATTCTACTCTACCTCTCTGTCGCAGGAAATGGTGTCAGATTCCAGTTTGTATCTGAGCTGTCAACTCCAGTAGCTTGATGAGGACAGACTCGTCTCATTGTCCCAGAGTGAGTATTTTGCCTTGTTCTGTTTTACACTCAGCCTATACTTAATGACATCTCCATCTGGGCCTGAGATGTTGGCAGTCATCTGACTGAAGAGTGGAGAAGGAGAGTGTTGGGGTACCAGGTACTCACGCTGGCTGTTGTCCCCAACTGTAGGAGCCCAGGATGTCTGCAGCAAGAGACTGCAGCAAGAGATTTAGAGTACTGTACTTTAGAAACAGTGCCTGTCTCCAAGGAAGGCCAGATTTAAGCCAGAAGGGATTATCTCATTCAGATCCTTGGGGAAAGTTGTGGCTGCCTTGAAATCCTTGGAGAAACTATACCAAAAGAGGGAAAGAGAAGTCCAGAATCATAGACTATGCAGTATCCCATTGAAGTTAAGTTGTTGGCTTCAGAGATTACCAGCATCAATGAATTTGAAACTGGAATCGTCTGAACTTGATCATCTGAACCATCTGAATCTGAAATCTTTTGATGATTCCAAAATTCCTAAGCCTCCTCTGAGCAGACTCAGGATGAATCCTGTAGGAGTTAGCAATGTTTGAAGAGTGTTAGTAGTGTTGTAGAAGGATGTGGTTGGTAGCCCTGTGGTTGCCTAATCCAGCCCAAGAAAACTAAGGACACTTGAGAGAAAATAGAGAGCTAATAGAATTCTGAGAGCTCCCCAATCCTGTGCTGAATGCTCAGTTCTCATTCTGGGATAGATACAGACTGGAAAGCTTGAATACCCAGACCATGGCTACAACTGATATTTTCCATTTCAGTTTGATGTGTAGAGTCATTTCTAATTTTATGGCAATTGATAGTCTTAATAGATCAGCTAATTTGAAACTAACAATCTTGCTATGTAAAAGGAAAAATGGGGTTTGTGTTCAGTAAGTGTTTAAAAATGGAAATTTTGACTTACAATGCTTGTTTTATATAAGGCAGTCACTCTGGATTCACATTATTCTCTGTTTCTCTCCCTGTATCAGTGCTCTCTCCATTCTATTGTATGTCTCTGAGAACCTCAGTAATAGATCTTTCTTAAATGGAATGGCATCTATGGTTATTCATTCAAGATTACTTCCTGACAAATGAGACAAATTTACACTTTGCTTTGTGCTGTCTTGTTGAGGAGATAAGTAAACTTAGTTTCTTTAAAGTTTTAAAGAAACTTTAAAATTTATATTGAGGAGTTGAGGCCTTAGCGTGACTTCATAAATTTTTTCCCCAGTTTTTTTAAGATAATCACTTCATTTTGAACAACTCGCTCCCTTTATGTTCAGTAACAGATTCGTTGTTTCTTTCCACATCACACAGACAATGTAGTCCTCAAGTGGGCCTTCTTTATCTCAAATACCTGCTATCTTTTTAATTACCTTTTTATTGTAAAAATACTGTACAGAGGGGTTACAGTTACATGAGTAGGGTAATGAGCACATTTCATAATGAGCATTGTTACCTCCTCCTTTATTTTCCCCTACCATCACTTCCCTCGCCACCTCCCCAATTCCTCCACCCCCACCCCCGACATTGTAATGCTCATTTTCAATATAGTGTTCTGTATATCTTGTTGTCACAATGGGTCAGCCTGCATCCTCATTTAAACTTTCTGTAATATCCCTTCCCCTCCCCAAATTACAAATATATATATATATATATATATATATATATATATATATATATATATATATATATATATACAAGGTGCAGAGCATCAGCATCAAATTAAGTGAAAACAGGGGTTATACCATGGGGTGAGAACATACAACAGAAACAAAAGAATCACATAGTGTATTGTAAGTACATTAAAAACACTAGCAAGAAAGAAAGAAAAAAAACCTCTTGTGTCCCTGTCTTGGGGTACATTTTGCTTAACATTATCTCATATGGTCATATATTTACATAACCTTTGACCTACTCTGCTTGTCCTAGACATGTACTAGTCTCTGCAAACAAAGGAAACAATGGGACCTATACTTCTTTGGGCCTGGCTTACTTCACTTAATATATTTTTTTCCACGTCTTTCCATTTCCTAACAAATGCAGCAATGTCATTCTTTCTGATGGAGGCATAGAATTCCATTGTATATACATATACCACATATCTTGATCCATTCATCTACTGAGGGGCATCTGGGTTGGTTTCATATCTTAGCTATGGTAAACAATGCTGCGATAAACATGGTTGTGCTGGTAGCTTTGGTATGACCTTGTTTGTGATCGTTTGGGTAAATGCCCCAAAGTGGGATTGCTGGGTCATAGGGGAGCTCTATGTGGAGTTTTTTGAGGAAACTCCATACTGCTTTCCAAAGTGGTTGAACAAGTTTACATTCCCACCAACAATGAAGTAAGGTTCCCTTCTGTCCACATCCCCTCCAGCATCTGTTGTTATTAGATTTCTTGATTATAGCTATTCTAACTGTGGTGAGGTGGAATCTCAGCGTTGTCTTGATTTACATTTCTTTTATGGCTAGAGAGGTCAAGCATACCTTCATGTGTCTATTGTCCATTCTTATTTCCTCTTCAGAGAAGTCTCTCTTTAAGTCTGTAGCCACTTATTTATTGGGCTGTTGTTTCTTTGAGGATTTGTTGTTGGGTGATTTAGTTTTTTGAGTTCTAAGTATATTTTAGATATGAGACCCTTGTCTGTTGTATGGCTAGTGAAGATCCTCTTCCAGTCTGTGGGCTTTCTGTTGATCTTGCTAGCTATGTCCTTTGCCATGCAGAAGCTCTGCAGCTCAATGCAATCCCATTTGTCCAAACTTTCTTTGATTTGTTTTGCTTCAGGGTCTTTGTTAAGAAAATTTTGGCCTGTGCCAAGGAGTCCTAGATTTTCTCCTATTCCATCCTACAATGTTTTCATGGAGTATGCTTTTATTTTGAGGTCTTTGATCCATTTGGAGTTGATTCTGGTGCAGGGTGATATATACAGATCCAGTTTTAGATTTCTACAAGTGTTCAACCAATTTTGCCAGCACCATTTACTGAAAGGGTTGTCTTTCTTCCACTCTATTTTTTTTAGCTCTCTTGTCAAAGATTAGGTGGCTATAGGTCTGTGAGTTCATTTCTAGGTCTTCAGTCCTATTTCATTGGTCCTCAGGCCTGTTATTGTGCCAGTACAAAGCTGTTTTGATTACTATGGCTTTGTCGTAGAGTTTGAAATTTGGTATTGATATTCCTCCAGCACTGTTTTTTCTTGTGAGACTCTTACCTTGCAAAAAGCTGCAAGTGGAGCTGTGGCTCAAGTGGTAGAGTGCTAGCTTTGAGCAAAAGAAGCTCAGGGATAGTGCCTAGACCCTGATTTCAAGCCCCAGAACTGGTACAAAAAAGTGAGGGATGCTGTTGACTTTGCATGATGGATCCAAATTCTCCACAAGTCTCATCCAGACTGCTGTACTGTGCAATCGATTCCATGAAAACTCCCATCAATCATCCCCTATTTCCCCTAAATCTAGGATTGTTTAAATTCTTTTGCTACTGGTTTATGGGAAGATGGATTTGAACATTATCTCTTTTCTACTGTTTGGTCTACCTATCTATGATAAAGGTCTTTCCTTTTGCAAAATACAGTTCCATTGTATTGCTTTTATGACTATTGTGTAGTTAGCCCTTGCTTAGTAACACTGAGAGCAGAATGATCATTGCCAGGGACTTGGGGATGTGAGAATGGGAAAGTTGCTCAAAGAGTATAAAGTTTCACTTATGTGTAATGAATAAATTCTGCAAAGCTCATGTACAGTATATGACAATAGTTATAGTATGCTGTTTACTTAAAATTTGCTAAGGGAGTAGATCTTATTTTTTTTAATTAAAATTTTTTTTGGCTAGTCCTGGGGTTTGAACTCAGGGCCTGGGCACTGTCCTTGAGCTTCTTTTGCTCAAGGCTAGGTTCTACCACTTGAGCCACAGCACCATTTCCCACATTTTCTACTTATGTGGCACTGAGGAATCGAACCTAGGGCTTCATGCATGCTAGGCAAGCACTTTACCACTAGGCCACATTCCCAGCCAAAAGAGAGTAGATCTTGAATGTTCTCAGTTCCCAGATTAGCCTTAGCTCTTAGTATGATTGTAAACCACTTATTCCAGTCTTTACTAGTAGTTCTGTGTAGACTCTGGTCGACTTAACAAGGCACAAGTAGGGACAGCCTCAGCATGGCCCTGTTTCGTGTGTCTTACACCTTCTCACCTGTGGTTTCTCCTTTGATATATGACATGAGAGCTCATGGGAGCCCACTGAATAAGCAACCTGAAAGTGTTGGGAGTTAAGTCCCTATGGGACAAATCTTAACTAATACAGTACAGGAGGAAATATTATTTCTCTCTTCCATCTCTCAGGCAGGCCTGCAAGATGGTTACTGGATCTGATCCTCCAAACAAAGCACTAACACTGCTGCCTCAAGAGGAGCTGGGTGAAGAGAGGGCCTATGCTCCAGCCATACAGAGTCAGAACTCATCTCATTTAGCTGAGCAGTAGAGGCTCATGCCTGTAAACTCAGCTGCTTAGGAGGCTAAGATGTGAGGATTGGTGTTTGAAGGTCCCTGAGATTCTTATTTCCAATTAATCAGCCAAAAGCTGGAAATGGAGCTGTGGTTCAAGTGGTAGAGTTGAAAAAGCTAAGGGACAGAGTCCAGACTCTGAGTTCAAGTACAACATCAACAACAAAAGAAGAAAGAGAAAAGCAAAATCATCATATTATTTCTTGCCTCAATACATCTCTCTGCTGTGACTGGTGACTTCCCCTTTACTCTGGTTTCAGTATAATCTCTCTGAATTGTCTGTCAGTATCTGCCTTCAGTATTATTTATCATGACTCATTCCTTCATCTCAACATAAAACTGCTTTCTTTCTCCTGTGTGACAATATACCCTGTAAATCTATGGCTATGGAGAGCTGAATATCATTAAATTTTATTTTGCTATCAGCTATCATATCCATCATTATTTACTTCATATTTCTCAATTCAGAGCAGGAAGTATTGATTCTTGACTATTTATCATTGACTAGCATTAAGCAGTTGATCCTGGGTATGGAGTCTGGCATCAGCTTGGAGAATTGGTGATTACTGTTAGAAAGAATCCCAAGGATGTGACTCTGGTAAAATTCAACTATAAATACATATTGGGTATAACTCTTTTCTTCAAATAATAAAGCAAGCCCAGGGATGAAAGGGAGGGGTATTACTGTTGCATAAGTAAGGTAATGAGTACCTTTCTTTGTGAACAGTTACCCCTCTCTCATTTTCTCCCTCTTTTCCCTCCCTTCTCTCCTCCCCCCAGGTTGTAAAGATCATTTCCAACATAGTGTCTACTGAGTATGATTGTTGTATTAGTTCATCCTTTGTCTTGCTGTTCATATGACCCTGTATAATGAAGTATATCAAATGAACTCCAAGAATTGGAAAAAAAGGTTTTAAAAAAAATTATGTACTGTTTGCAGTTCTTTCTTTTTTTTAGTTTTCTGTGCCCTTTGTCTTGTATAAGTTTATTTGATCTGTGGAAGGGAAAGGGAATCACAGAAACAGCAGAACAAAGGATGACAGAAGTCCAGGGAAATCTCTATAAACAGAAACAAGCAGATTTATGCTTCTGTCTTATTACTTACCAATCCAGACTTGGATTGGTAAATGACATACAGCTCAGGGATGAAGGCATGGTAGATGAGGTAATGGGGGAGGGAGGAGAGCTGTCCTATTCACTGGGCAACCTTGGACTGTGACTTTCAAGGGGAACTGGCTACCTAAACGAGTGCCCTCCACTGTCCAGGCCAATATAAACATGGCTGGGAACAGGGCAGTGTTTTTATGGTCCTCAGTCCCTGGAGACCTGTTTCACTGGGAAAGATACTGGTTGTACAGTGCCACTTGCCTGAGAATCTCCATTGCAGGGGCCTCTCACAGCTGCCTGGGACCACCTCTGTGAGGTGACTCAGCTCCCCAAGCACCCAGAAAGATTCTTCCAGAAAGCTCTTCCAGATAATTGGACAGAAAGGCAAAGACTCTCCCAGGACTCTGGTCTGCATGCATGAGGAATAAGCAGTAACCATAGCTCCTGTGTTTACCATCTTCTGAAATGAACATTTTATTGAGACAACTTTAGATACTGGTCTTCTTTTACCCTTCTTACTTCAGTGCACAGATGAGTTAGTGATTTTCTGTACCATTTCAATCTCACTGGACTCTTCTTTTCATCATCCACTGGATTTCCTTGTCCTCTAAATTTAGTCCTTGTAATGATCTTTCTCTCTCTTTCTCTCCTTATCTATTCCCCTCCTCTATGTGTGTGTGTGAGTGTGTGTGTGTGTGTGTGAGAGAGAGAGAGAGTGCATGTGTGAGAGAGTGAGCACATACTATCCTCAAGGCTGAGTCAGAAAGACTGAGAATTCCAGACTAGCCTTGTGCCTCCAGTGATAGGTGGACTCTGTCTCAAGAAAAAGAGAAAAAAGAAAACAAAAGAAAAAAATCTGTATGGCTTGCTTCATGTATACTCCTGGCTCCTGGGTAGATCTTGTGAGGCAGAGATGATTACTTACTCTGCTATATGTCATGTATTTGCTGAATCCATACTAGGTACTAAATGCTATGATAATTTATCCAGGGGTAGTTGAATGTGATTCTCACAAAAGCACTGAAAAGTAGATGTGATGATCATCCCTAGAAAACAGATGAGAAAAACCAGCCCCACCGAGAGTGAATGGACCAAATGAGTCATAGGACAGCTGCTCTTTCTATTGGGCCTGTGAATATCGCCTTTGGTGGAAAATTCCCAGTGTCTGGGAGCCAAGATTTTTGGAAAGAGACATACTTGGCAGGAGCAGGGGATGGGAGATCAGGTTGAGAAATACTATGTTTGAGCAAACAGCAGGTGTGGCTTCCGGACAAAGGGCTGGCTCTCCTGTAGGTCAGAGGGTAGTAGTTACCAGAGAGATCCCAGCCCTGTCAATCTTGGAGTGTACACACAGTATCCAGAGAACATTTGGAATGATGCAAGAATTGAGGAATTATCTAATGCAATTGTTATGTTAGTCCCAAGAGCTGATGTGAATTGAGAAAGTCACCCCCTGTTAGCAGCAAAAGAAATTCACAGATCCCTAATCCCATCCAGGGGCTCTATCCTTTCCTTAAATAGGGGGTTCTAGGACAAGCTAAGCTCTGTACCTCTGCAGATTCTCCCTAAGCCTTCTCTAAGTTTACCTAATATTAGCTAGTAGGAGAATGGACAATCCTTTAAAAGCCTGGTCATATGATCAACACTGGTCATATGATTAACAATAATTTGTCACAACAGAATGGTGAGACAAAGGGCAAAGGGGGGACCATGGCAATAGTGATATTCACAAGACAATATGTTGGAAGTGATCTGTACAACTTAGGGGTAGATTGGGAGGGGAGGAAAAGCAGGATAAAAATGAGGGAAGGGGTAACAAGTTTGACAAGAAATGTACTTATTACCTTATGTAATTGTAACCCTCCTGTACATCATCTTGACAATAAAAAACCCCCAAAACAATAATTTGTCGGAGGTGAAAAAGGAAAACAACATAAGGATCAGGAGGAAATGGATATGTGTATTGTATTAATTGTGATGAAAACTTTAAGAGTGTGGGTTTGTACCAAACACATCAAGTTGTATACATTATACTGGGGGACCTAGTGGGTCATGTCTGTAATTCCAGTTACTCAGGAGATGGTGACAGAGAAATCACTGGAGGCCAGCCCACACAAAGTTAGCTCCCAACCTAACCCTAAACTAAACCAGCCAAAGGTCTACGATTGACTCTTATTCATTCTAATATGTATCCACCTGAAATGGCCACCCCTTTGTGGTTTTCTACCTTAGTACTCAGGAGTTAAAGCCCTAGATATCACCTTCAACAAGGAAAGAGTGATAGGCTGGTGCTGGTGGCTCAGGCCGGTAATCCTAGATACTCAGAAGGCCAAGATCTGAGACCAGAGGATTGTGGTTCAAAGTCAGCTCAGGCAGGGAAGTCTGAGAGACTCTTATTTCCAATTAGACACTAAAAGCTTGGAAGTGAAGCTGTGGCTCAAGAGTGCTAGCCTTGAGCACAAAGCTCATGCTCAGGCCCAGGCCCTGAGTTCAGTTCCAAGACTAGCAAACAGGAGGTTCCGGGAAGATGGCGGAGGAGAAGCTGGAATCTGAACAAGCTCTCGCATAGAAAGCAGTTTTAGAGTTCCAGTGAACAGTCCTAAGCCA